>NW_010395891.1:63808-133042 GCF_000710305.1 Buceros rhinoceros silvestris
CCTGCTGCCTTGATTTTTGGTGAAGCCAAGAAACAGGCAGGAGGAAGAATATGGTATTTACAGCCATATCTTCTTTTCTGGGCATTCTGTAAGTGCTTAATTATGTTGTTTTGTGCCATCAGAACAACTGCCTTTTCTCCTTTGGGAAGCTGATTAGTTGATTGCGTTGGAGCACGTTTGCCAAGACCAGTTCATTGGCACGTTTCAGATGCGCTGAAGAAAAAAACGGTCTGATCAGTCTTTGCTTAGTAGGCATATTTTTTAATGGTGCCATTAAATCTGGGGAGCAGCCTTTTACTATAGAATTTTCTGTGAGATTATAATTTACCTCTTGAGTCACTTATTACTTTATTTTTTTAGAATGTCTGCCTTGGGCTCTTGTCTTTGCCAGTTTCAATCTACAGCGTTGATTGTTTTCAGAATTTTTTTCAGATTTTTTTCAGAATGTTTTCATCCTGTTTTGGGTGACTGGTGGCTCCTTTAGAGTGTTTCTTGACAGAAGTGCATTTGAACCCAAGTTCAACGCTGCATGTCTAAACCCAGGCACCTTCTGTGCCCTCTGCTCGAAGCTGGTCAGCAAGCACAGTACAAATTTTTATTGCTGCTTAGCATGTTCTTGTTGGATTTACCAGATAAGGTGACTCTGTAAGGTACAGAATTAAATCTCAGGAAGATTTATATTAAGGCTTTGAGGTATTTTTACTGTTGTAGAAATTACACATAAAATCTAGGTCATGATTTTGCAGGGGAAAATGGGTCAAAAATCTTACTGAAATGGGGAGGGTCCCCTGATGCTGTAGGTATGCAGAACTGATATATCCCGTACGCATTTAGTATACACACCTATCATGGGATCTGCATCTCCCATCTGCAGAAAGTGTGAGTAGATCTAGGTTTAAAAATGGAAGCCCTAAGCCTGTGCTGTCCATATCGAACACACTTGATGGCCTTAGGGGAAGTCTGTGATGCACAAGGAATGTGGTTTTGCTGCCAAGCGGTATAAAATGCAGAGATGACAGCTCTCTTCCTCAGAGCACAGTCTAGAAAGGTTCACAGACATCTCTTACGCGATGCTGGTGTCCTTCTTTTGAGTGAAAAGACAACACAGACTGGGAAATCCAGTGGTAAAGGTGGCCAAAGAGTTTTATTGTCTTAAATATAAACTTGTATCTGGCCTAAAAAAAAAAAGGGAGGGGGCAATTTTGAAGTCTGTGTAGTTTTCTGAAGGTTTGTCCTGTCTTGGTGACTGAGAGTTTTTGCTAAATGCCATTGTGGACTTTAATTTATCAAAAATCTATTAACATGATGCATGAGTCTTATAGCTCCCATCCCTTACCTACTCATTACTCTTCCTGTATTTAGTGAGAAGTAATGTGTGCCTCTGACCGCGGATCTAGCCAAATTGATTAGGCTGTTAATCAGTGGAGTGTTTTTGAGTCAGAATAATTTAAATCAGATTCATAAATGCGCTACTTCATCACCAAGTCTCGGCCAAATATTCATTAGTATCACAGCCTCTGGTAAAGCAATGATGATGTCCTTCTTAGCAGAATGAAAGAGAGCTTGATGCCTACAATGGGTTGTCAGTGCTAAGTAAAGTAGTGAGAGGGGTCTCGCAAGAGTGAGTGACATTTAAGGTGGGCTGTAGTAGGCTGTTCAAGCCACTGCTACTGCTGAGACAGAGTTCTTAGCTGAGGCTAAAAACACTCTGGTTTATCTTGGAGGAGAGGTTGCTGGGGAATAACTTTCAGATCTGCCCAGATATTTATGAACTTTGAGTACTGGATTTCTTGGTGACTGTTGAAGCAGAACATACAGTTTTCCAGAGGGCCTATTCTGCAAAATGAAGCTTGGGTCTGGTATCCATCTTTCAGCAAGGTCATCCTTCCAGTGGTATAAGCACTTCCGCTCACAGTTGTCATAAGCACTATGAGCAATTCCAGTTGGAGACTGGACTCTGAACCGGCAGATTTAGTGCTGCTTTTCATAAAGGGTGTGTGCATGTGTGTGTGCCCTCTCTCCATCCCCAGCAGGATCAGCCTAAGCCAATATGTCAAGTGTTTCTTTCCTGCACACATCACTAATAACATGGTTCCAGAAGCTGACTGCACATCCCTTGTTTGCCTGTCAGACGCTACAGGGAATTTGTGGAGTATGAGCTTCCTTTGGGACAGACCTTCAGGCTGAGCCTGCTAATTAGTACTGCAGAAGAGGGAAGTCTGAGGGGAACTGCTCACAAGGAGACTCAGACTAGCCTGGCTTTTTGTTTTGTTTCTCTGGAGAAGAGCAGCTTTTCCATTTCATAGTAGCGTTAGTCAAGAGACATCACGCTGTGCAAATGGCTGCTGTGACCTGTCAGCAGCGATGCCACTGCTCTACTTCAAACAAATGCATGTTTTTGAAAGCAGTTGCTTTCAGTTGCTGCTGACCTGCTGCAGCATGTTAATGAGTCTGAAGGTGGGAATGGGGAAATGTTCTGTTGTCTGTTTAGGCTAAAAGATGGGAAGGGTCTGAAGTCAAAACCGACTCTCTCGGCTGGAGAAGAGACCATCTTTACTAGTGCATTCCCAAACGCTGGCCATGATTGTATAGTTTGCTGTGCTGACCTTAGATTCCATCTTGGGCTACTTTTGAGGTTAAAAGTTAATTTAAACTTCTCCAAGTGAGTATTCTTGTGGCTGCTCCCCTACTTCTTTGCCTGTATCACACCAGCAGACTTCTTCAGTATTTGGTGAAATTCTTTGCTTGATGAAAGCGAAATGCTGTTCCAGGTTGATCTCTTGCCAGGTCACGCGTGTGTATGAGTAACTGGCAATTAGAAGTTGTGTGTCATTTGCTTGTGCTGGCTTCATGACATTTCTTTGTGTCACTCCAGCAGCATACAATCCAGAATCTCTTGGAAAGACTATGCAACAGTTGATGGGGTGGGCAGAGAAGTGTCCCTCTTCTGTTTCAAAATACCTCTGTGCTGACTGTTTTATTTTAGGGAACTAACAAGTCTCCTGACAGAAATCTGAAAACTTATTAACAGCCTCTCAGCCAAATTTGAGCACCTGCTATCTTAGAGAAGACAAAAAGTCATTAAAACAAGAGATGATGTCAAACTCTGCAAGATAATGTCAAGTCTTGCCTCATGAAAACAGCTATCAAGATGAGGACTCCTGAGCTGTCTTCCTATGTCTATTTGAACTTAAAAAAAAAAATAGAGGAAACTATCTGAGGTGGTAGTAGTTGAGAGGCAAATCATTATGTGAAGACGAGCCCTGTGCCAGACAGCTAAATTCAGGCTTTGTTCTTTTAACAAGTCACAGATAGCTCACCCCGGAATTTATCTGAAAGGGGAAGCTGGACACGGTCTGGCCCTGGGCAGCTGGCTTACATGTCTTCCTCCACTAAGGATCTTTATGCTCTATAAGCAAGTTAAACCTTTATTTAATGCTTTGATACTGGCATATCTCTGCTTCCTGAGTTATGGATCCAGTCAAAAACCTCTTGGTTTCAGCGAGAGTGGGGTAGTACATGACATAGCCTATCAGTGCAGTAGCTAGTGGGGAGAGAAATGCTTATCGCTGTGAAAGATTTGTGAATCGAATGTATTTCCTCTTCCCCTAGATGGTGGTGTGCAAGATGTCTGGAGGGAACAATTTAGCAGTCCTTCTCTAACTGACGTGATGAGCATTTTGTGCAGATAAGTTGCCTAATTTGATAGCAGGTTGGCAAACAAGCCGAAAGAGCAGGTTGGTCAGCGGGCACCAGCGAATACCAAATATTTTCCTTGCTGCCTCCCATGTTTTTGGAGACTGTTTAGAAGCCAGAAATGTTCATTGGGAACGTTCATTAAAATGATTCCCAAAGTGGATTAGTCAGCTAGTTCTGGAAGAACATTACAGTTTCTTTTTTGTTGTGCTGTTGGCCTTCTTGCATCACTATTAATTATGAAACTTAGCTCTTTAGCAGACTGCTAATTAAATTGGGCTGCAGTGGTACAGACAAGTATAGTACCTCTTATTATTCTCTGCCGAGATAGTCATATATCCTGGGGTTGTCGCAGGGAAAAGCCAGCCAGGCTGCCAGTTTCCCTTCCTCTAGGGATGGTGTGTCACAATCCATTTGACTACCTGTCTGTTACAGTGAATCTCTCCTTTCTTTTCTTTTAATTTTAGAATTGTTTATCTCATCCTTTTTTCAAGGCGAGAGCTCAGCCTGACCGTGCCTTTTTGACTTGGTTTGAGGGCTCATAATCAGTCAACTATGTGATTCAGTTCTGTCCTGAAGGCAGTGTTGACCATAGTGTGGAAGCTGGAGGCAAGGACAAGAAGTTACTAGTAGCAGCATCTCTTAATCATAAATACTGACCCAGTTCTATAAATCTGCTGAACTCTGATGTTTCTCTCTTGTGAACTTCCTTAAGCAGCAGGTGCCTTACGAACAGGGTTTCTCTCTCCAGACACAGCCTGATTTCTCTGATACTGGGGAGAGGTGATGGTTTACTTCACCTGTCACCTGATTTGTTGTCCGCTCTTGGCTAAAGTAACATGATGACGCAGAGAGTTTTGTTCTGTAATTTCACTCTGAACTTCCTGATGCTGAAGGAGAAGATAGTGCCCGAAGCTCAGTTTTGTGTCACCTCGTTGAAGTAAGCTACTAACTTCTCCTGGTGCATAGCGGGCTATGGCTTGCACCCCATTGTACAGCTCTTTGTAGCTGGATAGTTTTCAGCTGGGGTGTCCCTTCAATATTCCTTGCTGCCCTAGTGCTAGAAAGCTATAGCGTGCTATTTGTATACCACTATACATTCTGTTCTCTGTATGAGAGAGAGTGTTTGTGCCAGAGATACCCCAGTTTCTCTCAAAGAGAGCGAGGCTTTTGTTATGTGTGATATATGGCTGCTGTATCCTTCTGAGCACAAGGACCGTTCTGGAAAAGTGAGAAGACAACTGCAATGCTGTAGTAAGCAATGAGTTAACTTTCATTTCCCACCTTCTGAGTGTTGAATTCCAAAGCCCTATTGAATGGAAACTGCAACACCATGACATTTTTTGCTAGCTATGCTGTTCAGGTATTGATCAAAATCTGCCTTTGCATTCACTGTTTTACCTAAAGAGCTGAGGAGCTCTCTCTGAGAGAGCAATCTTTTCTACCAAAAAATAAGCAAACCGAAACCCCTTTTCATTTTGTTTTGGTCTAGTCTTCTTGAAATTTAAAGCAGGTTTTCTGGGTAGGATTTTGCAGCTGAAGACTATCAGGGGCACTATGTGCATGTAACCTGGTCCAAAAGACAACTTAAAGCAGATCAGAGGGATTTGGAGTTTGGTTGGAATTTCTCACAGATTTGTGGCCGGCCCTGTTATCACCCCTGCACTAGCATCACGTTTACTATCAATATATGAGAAGCCTATACACTGATACTGGGTTTTTTAAAAAATAAGTCTATCTTTTCTGTCCCAAATGCCTTATCTGAGTTTCCTTGCATTATTTTTCCTTTAACTTGGGAAAACATTTGGGTTTCCTGTAGGGTTTTCTTGTTTGGTTTTCAGTTTCTGAGACTTACTGGTCTCTTTCCTTGCCAGACTGAAGTGCTCAAGTGAGATTGTTATAAACAGCTAATCAAACACTGGAATTCTTCCTAGCCTGATAAGCCAGTCACAACACTAGTTCATGCATTCCTGTTACAAGATTTACTGTGATATGAAAATACCTACAATGGGCTATTGAAACTAGATGTAGAGTGGATTAAAAATACTGTGAATTAAAATCCCCTGATAAAAAATATCTTAATGTACTTATCTCCAGAAGACTGCATAGTTGTGTTTAGAGAAATACATACCTTCAGTGAGTTCATTATGCTGAGATCACAGGGTCAGCTGGTGGTGTGCACACGTGCATGTATGAATAAAAAACAAGCTGACCCACGAAAATTCAGCATAGGGTTTGTGATTCAATAAACCCGAAGTTGCCAGCCTAAAAAAACGTGAATTTGCCTGCAAATCTGGGACAACAATTGCCCTGCAAACAAGGGGACTGATTAATCAGGGCTAAAGAAGGATTGTGTAGTAATATTTTTTCTGAGTAAGTTTCAAATCTTTTCAGGCACAATTTTGTGTTGTCTTCCATTAACTCCTGTGGAGAATTCAGTAGACGCTCACCCTACTCACACAGGGAAATCTCAGCTCCATTTAAAAGTAGGTTAGTGTTTCCAATCCAGTCTTTATCACGAAGCTATTGCAGATGCTTTCGTCTACAGAAAGGAGTCTAGCCTCAAAGACACCTTTACATTTCCTATGCATGAGAAGTTTTTGCAAAGCATCTTCTCACCAGCCTTGTTCCGCATTCATGAGCACAACAGGATGATCCTGGCGAATATGTAATTATTCTTCTGAGACAGGAAGGGAAGAAAGCAGCTGTTTCACAGGCCTAACCTAAAGATCCTCAGAAGAATTCTTCCTCTGGTGCCAGAGCTGGGCTCTTTATCATTTGTCTTGATGAGGCAGAAAGATCTTGGAAGCCTCCCCAGAAGCTACGTTTCTGAACAGTATCTGTGTAAGTTTGTAGGTTCAATTGCAACAGGGGTAGTTCTGAATGGAAGTCAAGTTTTTGACAGTTCTGTCATCTTGCCGCCTACTGCTTTCACGCTAGTAGGGAAGAAAGATGATGTTAGACTACAGAAATTAGACCTGTAGTAGCCATTTCTTTGTGTGTCTGGCTCTCCTGCTTGCTCCTGTCCCCCTGTTTGTTGTTGAAATCCAGAGTGGTGTTTGTTGCCTGCTGGCTATAGTTGCCTGTTCTAAAGTTCTGGGGGTCGATTTAGCTTTGTGCACCTTCAAAGCTCAGCATAACGCAGGTTTCCTGTTCGAGGTAGCATGCTGGATAGGAAGATAACACTGTGCATAGCAAAACCCTTCAGTTCAATGGCCCGCATCTGAGCTTTGCCTTTTTATTACATGTATATTGTCGGTTCCTTTGCTAGCGTCTCTCTGTATTTCCTCCTATAAGCGATCACCCTCTGCAGTGCACTTCTGAGTTGGTTACTCCAAGAAGAGGTGAATCTGCAGTCCTCAGCTGTGACTGTGTCTGGTGGTGGTGTACAGCTCCGAGTACCATATTTGGACACTCTTCAGCCTGCATGCAGTAGGTGGGGCATGTTTGGTACAGACCTTGGTTAGCTCTTTGACAGACTACAGATGGTCTGTTCATCAGCCTGTTATCTAGCTGCTTATCGGTCATGCTCTCCAACTCCACTCCTTGTTTTGGTTGCGCAGTGGTTAAGACTCCATTGTTTCTATGCTCACACAGCATTGCTTCAGCCCGCAAGTGGGAGTCCTGCAGCAGCACGAGCGCGCTTCTGTTTGCCAGCGCCTCCCACCCAGAGCGTGAGGAGGCGGCAAGCAAGCAAGTTGTGCCTCTTTTGTAGATTGGGAAAAGCCTCTCTTTCTGCTCTGCTCACTAGGGTAAGCTCTGATCTTCAGCCAGGACTCTTATAGCAAAAGGCCACCTACACAAAAGAGGAGTCCTTAACCAGTAGTCTTCAGGCAGAGCTGGGAAAGCCTCACGCGTGGGACAAGGCAATGGGGGTAGGACAGAGAGATTAATAGAGGACTGGAATGTTTTCCCCTCTTGCCCTTATCTTGTACAAGGTGGAACTCATCAGTTTCTTTGAAGGAAGCAAGAAAGAAGTCCCAGGCTTTGAATCAAACCAGGAAATGGCTGCGGCAAAGCTATCTTGAATGAAATTTTGTACTGCAGGCAGTGTCTTGCAGGCTTGGATGAAAAGCTGAAAAAGATTCCAGCCTTATATCCTCCAGTCAGCCAGAAATATTGCACCCGGAGGCATGGTAAAGCAAGACTTATAACCCTGTGACTTCTCCTCGGGTGGGTGAGGAGGTCTGCAGAAAGGAAATTTGATCAATTCAATTTAGACTAAGAGAAGTAAAATGACAAAAGGATCTTATTTCTTTCATCTTTATTAAATTCTAGGGTATGTTTCCTTACAAGACTTATGTGATCATAACATTTTATTGATTTAGCATTATATGCAAAGTAGATAAAAATTCTGATTTTACAGAAGCTGGAGCCATACTCTGGCATATTGAAGTATTCAGATTCCCTTACAGTTTAATGGACCATTCCTGTACGCTGTCCAGTAACGCTTGATTGATAAGGCATTTTATGTGCCTGTTAATTGAGGGTGCTAAGGTGGGGATTTGTATGTCTTGTGACATACAAATGCCTCTGCAGACAGAAAGGTAGCCCAGGGTGCAGCTAAGCATGGAGTGTTGATATAACACCCGTGGGCTCCACTGCCTGTACACTTGACTCCTGTACACTTCTTCCTGTGCATGTGGAATTAGCATCCTGACGGGTCTGTGGGATCGTTTGGAACAGGCAGTACCAATCTCCTCACAGGCAGAAGTGTTTGGCACAGGTATCCGACCTGGGTGCTTTGTTTTTGAGTTTCTTTTGGCTTTGTTTTTTTTTTCAGCGGCGACCGATCCTCAATTCATCATCATTAGTTAGTTTTAAAAGAAAATACAGGACCATTGGGGACTTGCTGAGTCACTGTCTTAGAGTCTCAAAGAAGAATAGTCTTTTTTCTCTTGCAGCCAACTCCGTCCTGGGATACTTCTGTAACTTATTCTCCAGCAGAGTCTCTAAATCATCTAGACTACCCTGCTCTCATCACAGCTGTTTAGGAGGCTGGTCCATGACCTTACTGCTCTGAGAGTTACAACCAAAACCTCTTCCCAGTCTTAAATTTCCTTACAGCAAGTTTGTGCATGTTTGTCCTTGCGCCAGGGCTGTCCTTCCACTTGAATAGCTTCTCCTTCCTCACCCCCAAGTTATGTAGGCGTTTCTCTTCCGAGAAGCCCCTGTTGCTCTGCTTGTCGCAGGGGGCCTCCTCTGTGCCAGGAGAACTGGGCTTTGGCATTAAAGGTTGTTTTCTCAAACAAGGATACTTTGTGCTTTGTGGATTTTATGCCAGCTATTGAAAAGAATCTCGGCTTCCTCTGGCCTGTGGCAGTTCTCACAGAACATGTCCTTCTTGAACAAAAATCCTCTGTGTGGGAATTTTCAGACTCCTGTTAGCTGTTGTGTAGCAAAGAGAATCCTCAGGTAACCCACGAGTTAGATGTTTCTAGGCAAAGGAAGGCTGGAGTGCCAGGGATTCGTGGATGGAACAATCAAGCAGTAATTAAACCTACCATCATTTAGCGGTCCCTTCGCACTGCAGAGACTCTTACCAATGCATTTGCATCGTGAGGGCAAATTTCTTCCAGAAACACCGTGAACAAACAAGATGTTTGGGTTAAAGCGTCTGGCAGCCTCTGTCTTGCATGCTTTTCTGACAATTATAGCTAATGTCAAATTGAAGATTTGGAGCTTCTAGGCCTTGTATTAACACCCTGTCAAATTCTCTACATTCCTTGAGATTTGTTTATGTCTATGGAGGATGAACAGATTTGATGGTGGAAGAGACTACATGTTAGCTTAAGCTGTGCAGGGAGAGAGCTGGATTCCAGCCTTCCTAAGCATGTCTTTGGTTACTTGTGCTGAGATCAGCACAGCACTAACCTTGTCTAGGAAATCAGTTTGGAAAGAGTAATTCTCACTCAGTGTTCAATATTTTAGTGACTGTTCTGTCGGCTATCAAGTTCAGGTGATTTCTTTGACCACTTGGATATAATTTTTGCTTTGATTTTCTAAAAAGAATAGAATGCATTTGTGTATCGTGGTTTAAGCAAGAATTAACGAGAGCGGGAGGCTGGACTAAAGGGTAGCTGCTATGTTTGCATTCATATCGTATACCAGCCAGGTAACAGGGTCGTCGGTTCTGTGGACGGATTCCTCTCTGGTTCTCACTCCCATGCTTCTTCCAAGAGGAATGTTTTTATAGCCAGGATACTGGAAATCTGAAGCAATGTCAGGAAAATAGCACAGGCTAAGAATCATCTTCACCTCAGTAATGGCCTCAGCCTGGAGCTATATGCTACTGCTTGCTCGCAAACGCTCTCTTCTGTTTCTGTTCCTAAGGCTGTTTCCCAGACCCTTGATTTGTAGGAGAAGCACTTGTCCTTTCAGTAGCAAAGGCAGGGTGGTGCCTCCTACTGTGTACAGTAAAGATATATATCCACAACAGGTATAAAGTTTGTTTCATATATACCAAGGATTGCCACAGGAAAAAAAAGTTTTGTTAAATTTTCTTGGAGACTTCAGTTGTGAGCCCAAATCTTTGCACATCTGGAATGAGGCATCTTTAAGACCAGGCTTTCTAAGAAAATTAGTTTCTTTTGTTGCCCCCCACTCGCCCAATCCAAAAATGCGTGGGTGAGACTTATTAAACTCTTTCTTCTGGATGAGGATAATGTAGTCGTTTAAAGTAAAACCTCCAGGCTACTCTGTTATTCCTAACTCGAATGTTTCCACAGCCTCTCGATGTATTTACCGTAAGCCTAGAAAAGGCTTCTTCAGGATTGTTTTTTCTCTCTTATGTCTTGTTTTCCTGGTTCATCTGAAGTTGCCTAAGTAGTGGGAAATGGAGACAGCATAAACTCGGGGGCCCTGTGAGCATTTCGAGTTCCAACATAATCAAGATGCAGCTAAACACGGGACCACCAGGCCACAGAGTGCCATGTTACGGTTTGTGCAAGTCTGATGCTTGTTCGGCATCATGTGTCTAGGATGGAGGGATTTAACAACTGGGAATTATGAGGCTCTAACTTGGAGAGGTTTTTTGTGGATTTGGGTGGAGGGGGGACTTCTTGCCAGCAGGAGTCCATGAGAACAATAACATCCTGGCCTGCTGCTAGCGAAGCAGCATGCTTGTGTGCTTCAGGAAGCTTGTGATGCACATCCCGAACGTGACTGTTGGCAAGATGCTCGTATTCCCAAGCAAAATCAGAGGAGTATCCTGGTATGAGTATGAATTTGAAGGAATAACATGCAGACTGAATCATATGGAGCCAATTCCATGGGTATTTTGAAGCACAGAAGCCTGTGGTTCTGGCATCCCACCACTTGATTCTGGGTATTGTCTTTTTCTATTTTCTTTCTCCCTTGTAATTAGTGCTGGCTATGTGACCCAGCTTGCTGGCTTTGGTTTCTGTACATACAGCGGATTAGTCAGGCATTCTGGGTGTCTGCAGCTGCAAAGTCGAGGTATGCACGGCAATGGAAGGACCACCCAATGCTGCAAACCCCAGCTTTTGCTTCCTTTTTTCAAAGCAGAAGTTCAGGAGTTAGCTGCACTTTCTCCTTCAGGCAAACCACGTATGTGGCCGTTCCCCCATCTGGGCTTCCTTCTGCAGCTTGAGAAAGCGCTGCCAAAATAGCAAATTTTAGTCCATTGCAAATGTTGTATTGCAGGAGCAGTGGAGTCCTGCCAGTCCACAGCCTCGTTCCAGTCTATGCGGCACAAGCAGGCGGGTCTGCCATATGGGGGCAAATCTTCTCTAAATGGTTGGGCTGTATCGTGTGGTTGTGAGTCCTGCTGCTGACCCGATCAGACGATATCCGGATCAATAAAAACGTAATCCTTCTTGCCAGACTTCTTGCAGTGTTGCCTTTTCACTTAATCTACAGCAATAAGGCCAAGCTTTTGCTTAGGTATTTTTATTAATATTTTTACAAGAATTGCCTCAGGCAAGTCTTTCCTATCTGCATGTCTTGGGACATCATTATCTGAAAGGATGCTGTCATGGCTGATAACACTTGTATAACGTGATTACAAAACCAAGTGAGCTTTCAGGCCTGTTTACAAAAGCCATGATATTGTGAGTCTTTCTCCCAGTGGTGAGAGCTCTGGGAGCTATTTCACTGGGGAGAGCAGCAGGGGAGTTGGCAGAAATTAATATTTCGGCCTCTTTGAGTGTGATTGCAGGTGAGGACACAGGTCACTTAGTGGTGCAGCAAAACCTACAGAGTAAGGATGAGGAGCTCTCACTTCCATTTCAGTTCTGACACCGGCAAACTGCTTTATCTGGTTCTGCTTACTGCTGTCAGCCTAGTACCGCAGTTAGAGCACACTCATAACTGAACACCCCGTGCAGCAAAAGGTAATTGTATTCTTGGACTGAATGGGCGGCACATTGTTTCCAAGGGATGATTACAGGCCATGACTTTTGCAGAGCTTTGTTTTAATGACAATGTATTGCTGTATACAAAACACATATATTGAGGTGAATTAATAGATTCTTCAGCGCCGGCGTCTGAAGAGGTTATTGCCTTTCATTGTAACCAGGCAGGCACAACAGCAATTTCATTCGGAGCTGGCCTTTAAGCAGCTTTGGGATTATATCACAAAAAACTCTGCGACGCCTGAATTTTATGCATTTGCATTAAACCCCAACAGTTCCAGGAAGTGTCCGAGTTCTTGTGCTGCTGATCACTTGTCTTTCTCCTCATGAAACATTATGTGGAAAAGAATAAGGCTGCAGTTACGACCTAAAGCATAGGAACAAGTAGAGGAATGTCTTCTGGAATGATTTTTAAAATCAGTCTGCAGCTTGAGCACCCCTTCCTGGCACAGAACTCCCATTTCTTTCAAAAAAACTACTTGCCTAAGCAAGATCAGAAAACCATGGACTGCCCCATCTTCCTTCTCACAGTCCCTGCTTGCTGCGCTTGGGTACGAGGTTACGCTGGAAACGGGAGTGAAGATCAAGACATAGGGCTGTGGAGGGCAGCTGAGGTCGTGTTTCTAGGAGCAGGGCGGGGAGGCAGGCTGGATTCTGCTGCGGTTGGTGCTGCAGCACAGTGTGAATTGGGATCCACTTACGCAGACTGCTGAGCTCTTACTCGTGACCTGTCACCGCTTTACAAGGCACAACTGCAGAGAAGATTTATGTACTAAGGTGAGTGTAGCCTTTGACATTCACTTGTGTTTTGTGGTAAAGCAAGGTCCACCTCAACTTTAAATGGATTGGTATTTCTTTCCTGGAAAGATCTGTAGATAGAAAGCTTGAAAGTTAGGCTCTGCTGTCAAAGCAGAGCACTGTTAGGGACCTCCAAGGTAGTTTACGCATGAGCAGGTATGTCTGTGTGGGTTAGAGCTTTGCAGCCAGGTTGTGACAGGGACGGTGATTAAGAGCTTGGCTAATCAACCTGGCTGAAACAGCAAATTGATGTATCCGTGGTCCTTCCACAGCTAGGTCATTGTAGGCTAAGTTGGGTATTGATCCTTCCAGTCTTGAATTAAATCTTTGAAATCACCTTGTGCTTCCTGATGCATGTGCTGTGACCATAAGCTAAGACACTCCCTTTAATTAATAGCTTCATTCCTGACTCTGGCACAGTCTTGCTGTTCTGGTGGTCACCAGATACTAGATGGGATACAACCCAAACAGCTGTTGTGTTTACTGCCCTGGTGCACTGCCTGTCCCAGGATGGAGGAGAGCATGAAAATTTTGGTACACACCTAACTGAACTCTTAGCTGGTCCTAATTAGCATGAGTGAATGGGCTGGTACAGCAGAGTGGCTTCAGGCCCTTGGATTCTCTGGTCACAGCAGCACAGCACAGGCATGGGGCTGGATCACAGCAAAATCACCAGCCAGGTTTATTGAGAGAATAAAATGCAAACTGCAGCTTGGCCAGAGGAATTTCTTAAAAGTACTTGAAGTGAGGCTGGGAGTCATGCTCCCCCTGGAAACTGCTGGTACCAGGACAGGAGGCTGTAAGCAGCCACCCAGCTAACTGGAGCAAGAGAGTGTCATCCAATGCCTCTGTTCTGTCATTGTTTGCACGGGTGAGTATCACTCAGAGCAAACCTCGCCAGTCAAAATCTTCCAGAATCCAGCGAGAAGAGTAGGCAGAGTGGTGTTCTGCTCCCTCCAACCGAGCTGCTCACTGTCCCCCTTGGCTGGGTCGAGGCTGAGTGGGAGTATTCTGCTCAGCATGAATTCCTCCTGCTCTGAGCATTCCTCCCTCCCCGCTGTGCCCCGGTGACTCCTTGATCTACCGTGCTGCATCAGATTGTCCTAATCCCTGGCTTCCCACGTCCTCTTCCCTTTGGGGGCTGGGGTGGCCAGTGTACCCAGCCCTCGGTGTGAGTGCCGCCCGTGGACTGCTTGACCTCAGCCTCTGCTGCAGCAGGGGTCAACTAGCAGCTTCTTAACCTAGTGCACTAGTGCTCCAGTGATGGTATTTGACAGGGCCCGTGGTTTGTCTAGAGGGGGAGCTTTAACCAACACAGATAATAATATCTGAAAACATTTTGTCAGTGACTGAGTGCAATTAAAAGCCAAATGTCACGCAGCGGTGTAGGCTGCGCTTTTCTGGCAAAAATATCACATGGCGGTTTGATGGCAGCAGTTAATTAGTTTGGGCAAATGATCTCTTGCTGTGCGTGTTTATCAGTGCAATCACATTTATAGTCTAGCTAGCTGGGTAGGAAAAAAGAGAAGAGAATGCTCTGCCTGCCCTTTTGCGTTAGGGAGAGCAGATCATCAAGCGGTGCGACTCTTAACAAGACAGGGACCTGGCTCTCTGCTTTTTTTCCTCCGTTCTTTGCTAAACAAAATGCTCAGCAGCAAGAGTGTCAACTGAAGGTCGCTGAGCTGCACACAAGAACTGACAGGTCTCTTTCCAGGATCTGACTGAGCTGCACTAAGTAAGAGAAAACGAGAGGCATCCCGGTTCAACAGAGCTCTCAGGAGAGCGCGTGGGAGGTTCAGGCGGAACCCGATAGCGGTGCTTGCTGTGCTCAGCGCAGGGCAAGGGAGGCATGGCACGGAAGAGGACTGCCAAATTACTGTGCTAGAACGTGTTGCACTGGGTTTATTGAGCAGATGTGGAATGGTCTGGCCCCTTTCCCAGGGAAGAGCGCTGAACTTCTGAAGGCCTACTGGTGCCCAGAAACCTAGTGCCCTTGATTCAACTAAATGTGAGTGAGTTCATGGCAAATGCATCCTCATTGCCCAGTCTAATCTAAAATGCACTCCATCAGCCTTCTCTGTAATTTAAAATAAAGCTGCCTTGAACTCGTAACTTTATCATTTGAATACGCTTAGGTTTAAGCATGAACAAGTGTGTAGGCTGACTTGTTAAGTGCGTGTGTAGTAGTTTAAAGGATATATAGTGCATATTTTTGGGCACCGCAATAAGAATGCTGTGGGATGAGTTGGAGAGGATCCAGAAGAAAGCAATGAGAGTAATCTGGGGAACGTGATGTACAGGATGTAGAAGTTTGGATGACTCTAGGGGTGTGCAGTAGAGGAGAAGGAGGGGAGAGACGAATCTTGAAATACCTAAAAAAACTGTTGTGAAGAGAATAATTTGTTTCTTATTTATGGGGTGGGTAGAGGTGGGGGGTAGAAGGGGAAGGAAAACCATAGCAAAGACGACTCAGATTGGATGATTAGGAGAAGCTCTGGGAAAAGATTATTTGGAGAGACTGTGAAGTCTCAGTCGCTGAAGGTCTTGAGGAGGTTGGGGAAACCTTTCTCAAACTCCTGTGGCTGTTGATTCACCTTTGGAGCAGATGGACTGACAGGAAGACTTTGTGAGGTTCTCTTTCAGTCTTGCCTTTTGTAGACAAGGTCAAAATGAGCACTGGGCCACCACCTGTGGTTTGAGGTGCAATTCAAGTAATTGGCTTCATTGATCTTTTTGTTTAATTACTGCACAGTAAATAACTTTGATTCCATTCCAGTATTCTTCACTCTGGACAAGGTTGTATTAAATCCTTTCTGAAAAGTTGGAAGCACAGCTATGGCCTCATGGTATTTCCTGCTAACTTGTTTTGTATTTAAAATCATTTGTAAAGGATGAAGAGGAGTTCACCAGCTCCCCCTTTGCACTTTCAGTGCCACGTTGTGTAGATGGTTGAGTTGTGGCTATTGTAGAACTTAGTAGGGCATCTGGATGGTCCCACAGGTAATTCAAACCATGTGAGTCACACAAGGAGGAAGAACTAGATTGTTTAGGGTTCTAGGTGCCTTAGTATCCCCATCTTGGAGAACTTACCTGTGGTGAGTTTCCATTCTGTTCCAAAAATGACCAAAAAACCATCACTCGTGACTAGTTTAGATATGATAGTATTTAACTGTTTTACTGATATCACCAGTTCCTGGTGTGTGGGAGACAGAATCCAGATGCCAAATGTTATCAGGGAATGTTTTCAGCAGCAAAGCGCAGCTCAGTAGTTAGTGGTACCCGCCGGTTTTGGTGGGTGCTCTTGCACGCTGTCTTCCAGTAATGCTGTGCTACATCTGCATTTTCCTGCCTTCCTGACCCCATTCTTTCTCTAAGACAGGCCAGCAACTACTAAAAATGGGATTGTATACCCACTGGGAGTGAGGGACTGCTGTGGCATCTCTGGGGCCATCTCTGTGTTGTTGAGTATTATCTCTAAGTAGCTGCATTCAGCTGTAGGCTTGGTCATCTTCAGCAGGGAGGTGACTGGGGAAGAATTGAAGGAGGTGTAAATCAACTGCTAGACAAAGAGAAAATTGAAGCAGGTTCTCCATATCTTCCTCATTAGAACCCACCATAAACTGTTCGTCAGTGTCCTTAGTGTCTGTTCTGGACTCTCCTTACACGTTGTATAATTTTGCATTTTGTTGTCATCTTCAACTG
Source organism: Buceros rhinoceros silvestris (assembly GCF_000710305.1). Classification (NCBI taxonomy): domain Eukaryota; kingdom Metazoa; phylum Chordata; class Aves; order Bucerotiformes; family Bucerotidae; genus Buceros; species Buceros rhinoceros. The sequence goes on from NW_010395891.1 coordinate 80,380, forward strand.
TGGAAACACCTGGAATTTTAATGTGAGAAATTTTTCTGCCTAAAACTCCTTTTCCCAACTAATTAATTCTGTGACCACACAAGGTGTGGTGATAACTCATCCCTTTGGTGATCCCAGCTGCTGCACAATGTGATGAGAAATTATGAGTACAAGTAAAAACTTCACGTATTGTACCTACAATATTGCCTTTGCTTCAGCCAAAGTCTGGGAAGACGAACATCAAAGGATGTTCTTGCTTTGGACTGGAAGAACTAATTATAATGGCAGTACTAATTATAATACTTCTCATAATGTCTCTACTATTACTTTGTTTAGCTGTGAATTCATCTTTCCTTTTTGTCCCTCCCGTCTAGTTTCAATCTGTTCACCATTAAAAGAGATATATGTACACAGAGAACATTTTTCTTTCACCTCTGGGAGCTTTCTAACCTTTATCAGACTGGAAATGCCACGCTGTATGGAAACAAGGCAATGGCACCTGTTTCGATTGTTTTGCTGTTGACATTTTTGAAATTATGCAATGAAGGATCTGTGCTGTTTGAAGAGAAAGAGCTCAAACCTTTATGGTTACTGTGAGGTTAGTAATGAAAACTCACACAGTTCAGAAAATGTGTCCTGGAATCGATTGAAGACGGTGCTGTGTACAAAGCAATTATTCCCAAGAACAACAATTTCCAGTTCAAACAAGCTCAGACTTGTATTTACAGCAAAGGGATGCTGGAGTCAAGGGGATTGTTTAAGTTCTGATATGCTTTGATGACATTTGCTCCGTTTTAAGCAGGAAAGATAAGCAGGAGCCAGGAATGTGGTCTAGAAATGGTAGTTTCCTGCCTTCAGTAGAGCTGCACCTGCTGCGTTCAGGAAGGGACTCCAGAGGGGAAAAAAGCCCCCTTTTCAGAGGCTGGCCTTTGCGTTTGTCTTTGAAAGGAAAGGCAGCAGACAGGAATGTAATTCATCAAGGTGTGAGGAAGCAGAACTGTAAAGAGATTTATATACGTCATCGCATATAACGGCTGTCAGCTGCATGACAGCCTCTCTGAGGGGGCTGCTGCCTACCGGGGTGGAATTGAGAGCTCTCTAAGGCTGGGGCAGGGGAGGCTGGGGGGGTTGGGACAGCGTGAAGTGGGTCCCTGTTCCCCTTTCCTTTGATTTTGTTCATTTCACTGCAGAACTGGGAGAAAGAAAGGGAAAAGAGAGTCTGTTGGTACAAAGAAAAACCTAATTTGTGAGGATTTGTGAGTTTATTTTGGACTAGTTTGTGAGCAGTGGGGCATACCTGCATGGCGGTCCCTGTTCCCCTTTCCTTTGATTTTGTTCATTTCACTGCAGAACTGGGAGAAAGAAAGGGAAAAGAGAGTCTGTTGGTACAAAGAAAAACCTAATTTGTGAGGATTTGTGAGTTTATTTTGGACTAGTTTGTGAGCAGTGGGGCATACCTGCATGGCTAAAGAGGATCCACTTTGCGTTTGTCTGCCATCATCCTGTACAGGACTGCAGCTGCCAGCAGTGCTGGCTCTCCCCAGCAAGAGTGAGGGCAGTTGATGCTTTTGCTTTTCGAGGCCATCACAAAGGCGCTGCATTGCAGCATCCTCCCCTCAGACGGGCTGACACTGTGTGCTGCAGTTGAGCCATGCGCTCTGAGTGCAGGATGCCAAATGGCGAAGGAATGTGTGTGGAATATCCGTCATCACTGCAACCACGTGGCCTGGCGGACTTAAAACACATCCTAGATTTTCTCATGAATTTTACAACACGCTGATCTTCCGTGATTCCCAATACGTGCTACGTGCCTGACTTTAATCACTAGAGTAATCCTCTTTTAAAGCTCCTTTAGCGTGTATCAGCAATGCTCTCACAGTTCTCTTCTGACCCTCAACTCTGGATTGTACAGAAAATGAGAAGCAGTAGACCAGTATCTCCTGTGATTGCTTCCAGGGAAAACTCTGGAGCGGTTAAGTGAGTGTTACGGAGAGCCACCTCAGACGTGCCATGGTGCGCAGGGCGGTACAACATACAATACGTGCCCTGCCCTGCTGGATTTTCCCTCTCGTTGGTCTCTCTGGATCACTCTTTACACGTCCATATTTGTCAAATAAAACAAATGGGTTTGGTGCTGAGAGCTCTGGTCACTGTCAAAGCAAAGATAGATGGTGTTCCAGGCTGGAGGGACATCATCTGGGAATTTGTTATCGAGGGTTTTGGGTTTTTTTTTATATTGGAAGAATTAATTTATATCTCTTGACAGTAGTCTCCTGGGGGACTCTCTTCTTTATTGATACCTCAGTGTTGTTCTCTAATGTAATAATCCTGCATTGCATTGTCTGTCACTCAGAAATGATGAAGTTGGGCTTCTGGTGCAGGGGAATACCACCAAAGCTGGAAATAAAAATAATTATTTAAATTTTCTAGTCAGAGACAACAGCTATGCCTTAACTTAAAGGAAGATGCTGCTGCACAGAACCATTCATGAAAATAAGTCAGTGAATTGGTTTGACAGAAATATAATAGACACTGACAGATTTTGTGTTTATGCTTCATCCAGGGTATGTCATCAGCCAATTTAAAATACACAGATTCTTCTATGTAGCCCTTCTGATTTCATAATTCTTTTCTGATATGCCTCAACCGCATCCAGATCTGCAGTTTTCTCTTTGGAGAAAATAATCTGTTTGTAAATAAGGGGGGATTGGTTTTGTTTTCCTTGGAACTTCACTTGAAAATGGAGTAAGGGTACTGAGGTTACCAGCCTGGAGAAATTGTGTTTGGTTTTTGTTTTTAAAAGATCAGATTTTGATACATGACAGTGTTCCGGTTTGAATTACAGAGTAAAGCTCATAGGCAAAAATTGGCTGCAGAGACAGAGAAATCAGCTTGGTTAATTTGTCAGGAGAAACTGGGCACCTAAATCGATTTGTCATCCTAAATGAACATGCATCAGGTATAAGACCTTTGGAAAATAAGGGTAATTTAAATTCTGCTTCTCAACTGGGAAGTTGTCCCTGGAAGAATTCCTTCGCCATTTCCTTTAGTTCTGAGGAACAGTAATTTTTAAATACCCAGGGACCAAATCATTGTGTACTTTGTAAACCACAGGACATCATTCCGTGTACTTGAGGGTAAAAGTAGTTTTATACACTGAGCACTTTTGAAAGCAAGGTGGCATGGGGTTTGGTTTGGTGTTTCTTTTCCCTGCCCCTCAGTTGGATGCAGTGTAGCTGGAGAGATGTTTGGAAAATTAGAAGGTGTCTCTGCAATTGTGAGCCTGGAGCTGGAGCTAGTTATTTGTATTTTTATTTTTTTATTTTTAGCTGCTTTGGAAAAGCTAAGGGTTGGGAAATAGTAAACGTACAGTTTCTGTTGAGATTATGATGCTGCCTGTGTTAATATACTTTTTCTGCTTCATTTTACCATCTCCAGCTGGGGATGGGTTCAACTTTGAAATCAATCTCCAAAGCTTCCAAAATACCCTGTGTTGCATCCAGCGATCTGTAAGTGGTAATGTGTCATTTCCAATCCATAATTCAAAATGCACACTTAGCATCTCAGGCTCATTATTTGCTGAAGTGCTGATCTTACCAGTTCTCCTATTCTTACTTCCTTGCAGAAGCCCACAGTAAACATCCCGAGAATGAATTTAACTATTAAAAGGCACCCTGACCAATGTGACCTTGCTAGAATGCTTTGTCCTTTTAAAGGGATGATTAATAATGGCTTTGAATTGAATGCTTGATGCATTCCAAGAGGAATAATGTTTTCCTTGGAAGAGTTTTCTTGCTGTAGGGTAAGAAGCATCTGACAAGCTCAGCTGTAGTTTGGACCAGGTGCTGAATGCTGTGAAAACACTCTAAAATCAGGTACCTTCTCACACCAGTTTCCTAGGAAACTTTAAAATTATTGAATGTGAAGTCTTTTCTCTTTCCAATGATATTTGAAAATTTATTGAGATGCAGCAGTTGACGGGTTCACTATCTCAAGTTTAATTCTTTAGATTTGATAGGCAGTAATAGATCGTACCTGCGCCCTCAGATTCCCAGGGAGCAAATGCTTCACAGCGGGCAGCTCTGTTCCTACTACAGCGTGAACAGTATTGAATGTGCAAGACGTTTTCTTTGAGATCTTAAAAAGATTTCATAAGAATATTGCTGTCCCTGTGCAGTTTAAAATGATTTTGCTTCAGTCTTTCGCTTTCCTGTCTTTCGCTTTCCTATCTATCACTGGCAGGGAAGTCAGGAGGCCCTGGAGGGGTGGTGAGGGGGGACTGGTGGGGGGACTGCTGGTGGAGCTGGTGTGAAGCACACTCCCAGCCATGCCAGGAGGGCAAGTGACTTCACCAGCCTCTCATCCAGGCCACCTCTATGCTCCGACCTTCTTCTTCCCTCAGTTTGTAGAGCTGGTCTTCAACGCAGGTGGCATTACAGTACTGAATATCAAAGTCAGTCAGTCCCAGACTCTGGCAGCAAAGTTTATGCTCACGGAACTGTAAGTGTGTAATGCCTGTGTGAGTTGGAAATTACCACCTTGTCCTGCCCATGAGGTCCCTCCTCACTGAGCTAATTAATATGGCACCGTCCTATTCCGCACCTGTTTTCCAGTGGAGATGCTCTTGTGCCTTTGTCTGCTCAGAATGTGAAGACTGGACTATACTGGGCCATGTTCAGCATCTCTCCTCTAGCTTCCTCAGAGCTGATCTCCCAAATCTGTTCTGAATAACACCAAGGAAGAATTGCCCTGACTAACTCGGAGTCTGACTTTGCCTCCTTTGTTTGTGTAGTGCTGTGCAATTCAAAGCTGCAAAGAGCTTGATTCCTTGGCCGTCATGGCAGTTGTAGTTAAATAATATTAATCCTTACGTTCCTGTTTTCCTTTCAGAAATATTTGATCTTGGGAATTTTCTTAGAACTCAGATTAAAATATAAACAGGGACAGAGCAATTTCCTAAAGGTGAAGCAGTTTTTACCAGTATGTTTAATGAAAAGATTGGGTTCCCAGTATGAAACCAGAAGATCTGTTGTGTGTTACATGAAGACTGGTGGTTCAAAACAATGTCAACGAAACAATCTTGCTGCCCCTCGAGACTTATGCTTGATAATGCACAAGAGCAATTGAAAGTCTTCTCATGGCATTCATTTTTAATTGCTTCTGTGGTGCAAGGTCATAGATATAAGCCACTTGTCAGCCTGGATAGCTTCACAAAGATAACGACTCAATTTATAGCATTATGCAGGAATCTGGGAAAAAACAAAGGTCACATTTTTCAAATTCAAGTGTTCAAAGTTAGCCTCTTAAATCCATCTTCAGACACTTCCATAAACAGCCTGCTCTGCAGAAGTGCCGAGCGGTGGCTCAGCTGACTTTGCTGGAAACAGTGTGTACGCGGTGCATCTTGTGGTGGTCATCGTATCGGTTTAGCTATGGGCTTACCAGCCTCATTTCAGGTGCTGCTATTAAATAGTTTTGTCTTAACCAAAGGCAGAGCTGCATTGTCAAAGGGTTTTCATTATTATCAAGATGATTCTTCACTCTCAATAGTTCAAGTTACTATGTGGATTATTCCATTATAAGAAAGACCCGTGTTGTCTTTTCTCCTGCTCCAGGCTTGACTGTCATGGAAATAGCGGAAGGAAGTTGATATTTTCATGCAAAGTTGGCATGACCGGGTGCAACACTTAAAGACTTTTGTGATATGAATTGTTTTACTTCCTAGTGACAGTTTTTCATAAAAGTGACCTTAACCATTCTTTACAGTGTATTCTTTTCCAGACCACTAGTCTAAGCTTAGCATATGGTGGAATTTTCCTGTTTCTAGGCTATGACTTAAGGCTGAAGGGAGTTGTATGCTTTTTGGCAACAAAATCTCTAGTGAAGGCTTGACTTCTGAGCGCTTGGTCTTCTGAGGGTCTAGTTAGATGTAAACACATAAGAAAAGCACAGAATCCTTGGAAACAAATCAACGGGTATTTCCTACAGCATGTTTATGTTCTTTGTTCAACAAAGCAACAGGTGCAAGAAAGGAGGCACCATGAGAGGCTGTGATAGCTCGGGCTTCCAACATTCTCATGCGAGTGCTCTTAGGAAGCTCTTTTAGAGGTGAAGCAAACATCACAGCTAAATCAACAGAATTAAACGAGACAAGGGCAGCGTGAGCTTTGGGAGATAACAGCACTTGCGCTGAGGAAACTCCAGCTAAGTCCGTGGAAGGTAGCTGCGGAGGTAGAAGGAATAACAGTTCCTGACTGGGCAACATTTTCTATCCAAGGTCTTCATTTGAGGACTGGTGATTACTAGAAGCATTGCTTATGTCCAAACTGTTAAAGGCTTTTTTGTTTCCTTTCTGGAGGAGGAAAAAGAAGATTAAAAGGCAGAGTTTGAGTATGTTTGAGTATGAACCAGGCCATTGGTTCAGACGAACTCAGATTAAGCAATGGGAGAGCAGTAAGACTCAGTAACAGTAAGATAGTGTGGCTCCTCTGTCTGTATGTTCCCACCGGCAAGTTTCATGTATTTGTGCAAGCAAAAGGTGAGAAGCCCAAAGGTGACCTTCAGGAGTGGTGCCACATGTAACCGCGCACTGATTTGGTGGCAGAGGTCATACAGGGGAATCAGTTGGAATGTCCCGATAAGAAAACGGTGTGTCTATTGCCAGATTGCTGACCTTCCAACTGGTGAGATGTGCCTGTAAGGTTGTGAAAGTTAGAGCAGATGCTCTCCTAAAAATAAATTAAAAAAAAAAAAAAAAGCCTGAAACTGTATTGACAAAGCCCTTTTAAACTCATGTTTGTCAGGCTTGTCACCTGCACTAACACTCTTTGATGTTACTTTTACCTCCTATGTTTACTGAAGTAGGTGTTGCCCACTGTAAATAACTATTGTTCTCATTTTCTGGCTCATTTTCTTGAATTTCCTCAGTTTTGTTACACTTTTGGGTCAGAATGGGTGGACATGGAGACACGGGCATGGTATTTTCGTTTTTGCAGGTGAGCTGAAAGCTCATCTAAGGTTACTGCTGATCTGAATTGACTCTGATCATCCTCTGTTAGACAGTGTCAGATAGGTTATTTCTGAGCCGGCAGCCTGTCAGTGGTTTGGGAGGCAGTTGCCTGATGAAGGGGCTGCTTTCTGGGTGGTTGTTTTTCAGTTCAAGGGAGGGGAGTTTGGTCTGGGTTTGGTTTTTACTTCAAGGCACAGCAGGCACAGAGCTAAGCAGCAGTTAAATGGACAAGTGAAAATTCAGCATGAGGTTGGAATGTCAGTGTTTGTTCCTTGTTAGAAACAAAAAACACAACCTTTTTAGTCTTCCACAGAGGAACCTTCCAAACATCCATTACGATGAATGGTTTCATCTACCACCACCATCTAACTCCTTCAAACACCAGTTAAATCAATGACTAGGACTTGTTGGGCAGTAAATGACACACCACATAGTGCAAGCAGTACCTCCTACGGAGGACACGGTAAAGAATGTGCCTGGATATCAGGAGGGATTTGTCTGCTAGTTTTGATTGCTACGATTGATTTATTGTTTAGATTGTGATAGAGCTTAAAGGACTGGACTAGAATTAGCCCCGTCGTGTTCAGCATTGTCCAGATATAAAGTAAATAGCATTTCCAATGATGTCTATCTGGAAAATGAGAGCAAACAAGTCGGTATGGATGTGTAATCAGACCTGAACAAATACACAACAAATACGTGGACTAGGAGGACATGCCTGCTTATTTCCAAGTCAGTAGCTGCGATGGGAACACGGCCAGTGAATTAATAGTTTGTATGCAGTACAACAGAGGGGCTTTCCAACAAAGGATCAGGCTTTGGATCCAGAAAGTCCATTTTAGGTGGTTTTCCTATCTGTTTTTCCCATCGTTTCCCCTTCTTCAAATCTAGTTAAACTGCTCTCCCTCTTCTCCCCCGGTCCTACCACCACCCAACCAGCAAGGAAGGGACTGGGGGCTGCTCTCTGAAGCATGTCTGCCAAGGCAAAGCAGACCAAGCTGCAAGTGCGTAGCAAATGGTAACGTGGGAGTCAGAGCTGCAGAGCCATTCATAATCCGCATCTCTCGTCCCCATAATTATCTCTGCTACCCGAGAGAGCTGAGAACTCCCTCAAGCCTCCCTGCAAGTCATTTAGATTCTAATTGGGATTTAAAACCTCTTGAAACCTGAGTGGGTGGCTCAGTGCATTATTGCTGATGAATGTTACCCTGGGTGATGTGCCCAGCAGACCCACAGAGGACCTGTGCTCAGCTTCCCATTGAAGAACTGTGTCCTTTTTGTTTTTGAGCACAGATTTGCTTTTTGCTTCCGCTAATTAGGAACTGGCTTCATTCTCAATAGCAATTCCATTTGTGGCATTATACCAAAATGTTAATTTAATTTTGTTATGATGAATCCTTTTCCTTCTTAATGCTTCTTTAAAATGGAGGTGGTGAAGCTTGCTTTCTCCGCTTAAATATTTTTCTGCCTCTTCTCCCCATTCTGTGTTGTTCTATTCTTTTTCCCCTCAAAGATTCACTGAACACAGTTTCATTACCTGCTCAGAAATGTCATCATGAAGACCTTAGCTCTCTAAGGCTCAGCTTCACAGGCCTGTGTCCTTGGTTTTTTCCCCCTCATAAAGCTCATACTAACTGGTCACTGTTCCCTTGTTGCTAATTCCCTGCCAGACTTCCCTCTTCCTGTTAAACTGGCCCACAACCATAAGCAGGATGATGTGAGAGTGTCCATCAGCACGGTAAAGAGCTGGAGAATTGCACTGCTGGGGCAGAAGTGTGATGACATCACTCTGATGGATTTTACTGTGGCAGCTGCATAGGGACCTCCGTATATCAAGCAGCTGATAAATGAAGCGCATAATTCTGAACAGAACGGACTGAGGCTGCAGCACTACTGTGGCAGCTATTTCTAAGGGAGACGAGAGTGTAGCAGTTCGGAATGGGCAAGGGGAGGGTGGAGGGGCTCTTCTCACCTGGGCAATGTCGTCTGGGTTTGGTTTCCCCACCCCATGCACCCCTTTCATTTGTTTATAATCTTAAATCTCTTGAACTACTCCCTCCACCAGCTGCAATGCACTTTGCTGTGGGCGCTGCACACAACCACAGAAATGTCTGCTCAGTGAGGCAGAGGGAATGATGTTGTTAGCTCTGAATTAATTTGCTCTGTGAGTGTAAATCAGGCTTTTACTGTTATTTCAGTGAATTGTTTTAAATGTAAATGCTAGAGACAAATGTGTGGATGTGGTACTGAAAAAGCACTCTGGAAAGAGAGATACTTCAAACACACAAAAGTGGTTCCCTTTGTCGTTAATATAAAGTGCTTTTAATAAACTACGGATCCTCTTGCTTTCAAATTTGTAATCACCATGGATTCCTGTCCCAGCCTTACCCCTAAAAGCTGCAGACTGTAAGTCAAGTGAAAACAGAGAACCAAAATTTTGTGAAATCTGCCTCTAGCCCATTTCCTTTGAGTCCTGGGTCATCGTTCAGGCTTCTGACCCATGCACATGGAAGGAGCTCCTCCCCAACGGGGAGCTACCGGGTTTATTCCAGCTTGAGACATAAACCCATGTGACTTTGAGATCTCTGTAAAGAAGCTGTGCTAGATTTGGGGATGCAGTGCCCAGCTGCTCTGAGGAAACTGTTCTAGAAATTCCGTGTTTCTCCAGTGAGATGGTGGGGTTGTTTGGTTTTGGCTTTCTTTTGGCAGTAGTATTTTCAGGAGGAGGCCAATTAGTGTTCACTAATTCCAGGCACTTGGAATATGTGAAGCAGGTCCATCCTTGGAGATAGAGGTGCTCAGACCTGTACTAGGTGACTCTAGTCTTAACTGAACTCTGGACTATGCTTAATATTCATTTTCAGTCTGTGACCTTCAGTAGATGATCTAATCCCAACTTCGTTTAGTTTTCCACCAGTTAGATGAATAATAAGGCTTCTCTTGTTTTTGCCTCCCTGCCATCTTCTCTGTGTTACTAAGATCAAGGTTGTCCAAGTGTAGCGCAGCTGTTTTCACAGAATCATCTGGTTCAAAGTGACCTTTAAGTTCATCAAGTCCAACCGTACACCTTGCACTGCCAGGGTCCCTAATCCAAGTTCCCTCAATGCCACATCAACTCACCTTTTAAACACTTCCAGGAATGGGGACTCCACCACCTCCCTGGGTAGACTATTCCAGGCCTTCACAACCCTTTCAGTGAAGAATTTTTTTTCTAATATTCAACCTAAGTCTCCCCGGCACAATTTGAGGCCATTTCCTCTAGTTCTGTCAGCTGTCACATGGGAGAAGAGTCCAACCCCCACCTCTCTACAACCTCCTTTCAGGTAGTTGTAGAGAGCGATAAGGTCTCCCCTGAGCCGCCTCCTCTTCAGGCTAAACAACCCCACTTCCCTCAGCTGCTCCTTTTAAGACTTGTGCTCCAGATCCTTCACCAGCTTTGTTGCCCTTCTCTGGACACACTCCAATACCTCAATGTCCTCCTTGTAGTGAGGAGCTCAACAGTGGGCACAGTACTCAAGGTGCAGCCTCACCAGTGCCCAGTACAGGGGGACAATCGCTGCCCTGCTCCTGCTGGCCACGCTAGTGCTGATACAGGCCAGGGTGCTGTTGGCCTTCTTGGCCACCTGGGCACACTGCTGGCTCATGTTCAGTCAGCTGTTGACCAGCTCCCTCAGGTCCTTTTCTGCTGTGCAGCTTTCCAGCCGCTGTTCTCCAGTTTCAGATAGGCTAAACTGTGGCTAAATTCTCCAGTGTCAGATAGGCTAGACTGTGGCTCCCAGGAGTAAGCACCCTACCACAGGGGCAGCTGCCTGCACCCATTCCAAACTGTCCAAAGTCACCTGGAAGCAGGACGCCGCTGGAGTGGCCAGGAGTTGCACAGCTGTGGGTTACGCTGCAGCCGTGGCGTGGCTTGTCTCTCACTGTGGGCACAGAGCGCTCTTCTGTGCGAAACCACTGAGCTGACAACAGCTCCCACGGCTTTCTGATGAGACGGAGAGCTCTGTAACTGTGTGGAAGTACCTCTCAGGGTTGTTAGGTGTCAATCTTTCATGTGCTCCCCTTCAGCAAGCTGGGGACACAGCAGAGCCCAGCCAGGACCCTTCCCACTGCTGACTGCGTGTGCCTGCATCCCAAAGCCTGTGTAATGGTGAACCCATACACCTTCTTCCTCTGGTTCATATTGATCAAGCTTCATTTGATTTTTTTTATTAGATTTTAGACTAAATTTAGATTTTTTTTTTAAATGTTTTATTATTATAGAATTCTTCCCCTTTTTTGTGACTGTTCTTTGTAGCCTGTCTCAGTGCTGTCTGCTCAGGCACTTGAGCACCTCTGCCAGTCGCTGCTTTCAGTGCCATTTTTCATATGATTTTTGCTGCTTCATATCCTCAAGATATTTCTTCATGGAGTCGGGCTCTTGACACGTTATTCTCTAGTCATATACATTAAAAAGGGCTTGTGTGTCTTGTTCTTTCATGAGCTGCTATTGCTAGAATTCTCCATCTGCTTTTGTTCTTTAATGACATAAAACCCAAGCTTGGGCTCGGACTAACAGCAGCATAAAGCAGCGTTTTAATACTTACACAGAAGGCTGTAGTACTAAACAGTAGTACTGGTGACAGCCCCTCCCTGTGTTTCTGTATCGAATACGGAGCAATCTGCTTGAGCTAACTGGTGTTGGTTTTTGACAGGACATTGTTCTTTGGCATTGCCCAATTGCCAGGGTCAGGTCAGAGCAGTGGTCTGAGACACACGGAGAAGCCAGCAGTGACCGTACCATGGATTTCAGCGTTAGAGATGAGCATATGGGGGGTGGAATGAGGCATCCCAGTCAACTGCCGTGCAGCTTAATTGTTGCCTTTCTGCCTAGTTCTGTTGAGGAAGCCGATAGACTATTTCAGCAATCTCTGCTAACTTGTCTTCAGAGATTTTTGTACTGTGCTTGCGTCTTTTCTACTTGACCTAGTTTATGCTGTGCATGTTGAGTCACTACCTACATTAAAAGCCTCCATTCTCCTGTTTCCTTGATGGATTTCTAGTGCATTGGGTCACCATCCCAGACTACTGTTTTATTTATTTATTTGTAATCATCTCCCATGTAAGCTGCTTCAGAGCAAATTCTTCTTTTTCATTCGTTTTATTCTTCCCAGGAACATTACTTAGTTTGGGAGATCGTATAACAGCTATCTTGGGCCATTCTTCCTCAAGGATTGAGAAATTTTGTATGACTGATTTTTGGTGAAATATGTCTGCGAGGACACTTCTGCCAGGAAAACTAATGCAAAATGCAATAGCAGGTTTTGAGACTGCAGAAAATTGATGAGCTTGGTAAGATCAGAGGAGAAAAACAGATCTCTAGTAAAGCAAACACAGCTTTTAAGGCACTTAGCAGGGGTATAGAGCATTTTAAGTAATACAGATAAATATCTCCCTGGAGCTTTTGCTTTTTCATCTAAGCACAGATCAGAGAACAAATAGGAAATTGTGGGGGGAAAAAGCAAAAGCTTTAAAGTTGTCAATGAATGTTTTTCAGGCCGAAAATTACTTTAAGCAGTGAAAACAGCAGAAGATCCATCAGGCAAAAGCAATGAAGCTGTGCACAGAATAAGGGGAAAGAATGAAATCAGAAGGAAGCAAAAAAAGTTTTGAATTAAGTGACTGCAAAATCCTGTCTTATTAATGATTTAATTTTATTTGTTCTTGAAAAATGTGTCTGATTTGTTCCTGTTGCTGCACTAACACACTGAATGCTGTTCATTACTATCAGACGAATGTTTTTCGGTGTATGAACAAAAAGTGATACTTTAATGCTCTTTAAAAAAAAATCAAACAAATTTAGGTGCAAACCACAGTAATTCTGCAGCAAATGATAATATCAGTGGCATTCCAGCTGATTTTGAGGTTTATATTATGAGATGGGTCTTAGCCCCAGAACTGCTTTGTATGCGGTCTACACCACTGGCTTGTATTTGGGAGAGAACTACTTCTGTATAACGATATGATGTGTCAGAGCAAAGCTATGAGAATGCTTGATTCGTTGTGAAATGTCACTTGAAGTTGAATGGTTGGGTGGTTACTCCCATGGAAAACTGCCTTCATCATAAGCTCGTATGTGCCTTCCTGTCCTGAACTGCCTTCAGTGTTGAGCGGCGTTCCAGGTTTATACAGTGAAGGTGTCTTTGCTATGTTGTGCATATTTATTGAATTCAAAGCATAAACAACCAAGGGTTTAGCTCAAAAATAGCTCATACTCCAGTTGTTTTGATGTCAAGTTACTGCACTGAACTGAGAGCAGCTACGCTGAATTTACACCTCACCATGGTGCTAGGAGTAATCAATGCAGCCTGAAAAGAACATTGCACGTAAGGAAGGCATCAGTGAGGACCATCTTTGCAGGGCTTGCTGTAACCTCTGAGAGTGCTTTATTTTGCACTACTGGGAGCTTTGCTTTCAGGTAATCATAAGCTAATGAACCCTTAGGCTCTTTTTCTTGGCTACGAATAAGTTCCTAAGATGCGCTTGCATGAAGGAGTGAAGTGAGGGCCCAAGAAGAAGCTTCTGTATCCCCGGACTCTGGTGCTTTTTCCGTCCAAGCTGAAAGGTTTTTTTCACCTGTTCTGCACAAATTTCAAATGTGATATCGTGTGTAACTTGGACAGCCAAGACGGTCACCAGGAGTGCGGAGAGCAACGTCTGTGCGTTCACTTCATTCAGTTCTACTACTGTAACCATATCAAGACCACTACACTAAAATTAGTTGTATCAGCTCTTGCTCTCTGCATCAGAGTTGTGTTAGCTACTTCATGCGTAGAATTACTTCTTTGTGAAGCCCACTTCTTTGTCATGGAAACTGTTGTCCTAGCAGTTGCTAATCCAGAAAATAGGTTGGCAAATGTTTTCTTTAACCATTGACATTTTTCACAGATTTTGAGAACAGCAAGTTTATGCTCAGCAGCCTGTACAGGAATGGGATGGATGAATGATTGATCAACATGCCACTGAAAGGCATTTGCTAATGTCTTGAGGAGACCTTAGGAAAAGGTTCCTGCCTATGAAACAGATGAAGTGCCATTTTGATCTGTGAGAGGAATATAAATGCCATATTTTTATTTCTCTCAGGCTTATGTTTATACCTTGAGACTTCGGTGCTTGTTCTAGCTATGGACCGCTAACGCTCCATTGTGTGTAGCTTACTCAGGGCTGTGCCGAGCAGAATGGCCCTCCTGCAGTGATAATGGGCACTTCTGTAGCAACCAGTGGGGTTCTCAAATTAAATAAATGTGTGGACAAAGAGAAAGGTGAAGGTTTTCCCCAAAGACTGAGAGTTTCCTTGGTCTGATAGGGTTTGATAAATAATAATTGTCAAGGTATGAACTGACAGGCATGGCTTGCCAACCTAGTCCAGTTTCCTGACAACATGGCAATGTCATAATGAAATCATGTTTGCATCATCTTTGCCCAGCACCTTTTATAAGAACCTCGTTTTTTATTCTTATTTTATCTTTTCTTTGCAACACACAGCACTGTTGAATTTTTTTTTTTAATCGCATTCCCAGTCTAGAAAAAGACATGATCACTTATGGTGACAAAATGTGAATGGAGAAAAATTCCCTGAAAAATGGGCATGCATCAGGCTGAAATTATGCCCTGAAATTGCCTGTATAGTTTGCTCGTCTTTGTTTCCTTTATGCTGTGTTATAGCATTCCTCATATAAGTGCTGCAGCGCTGCTGAGGATCTTGTGGTCTGTAACAATCCATTCTTTTTGTTGTTGCAGTGATTGCTGATGGGGCACTGGACAAAACAGCTCTAACAGATGATGTGGGAAGTGAGGAGGACCTGTACGAGGACTTCCGGAGCTCCAACCACCGCTATGGCCACCCTGGGGGAGGCGGAGAGCAGCTTGCCATCAACGAGGTATTGTGCTGGTTGGTTTCTGACAGGCAGGATAAGGAAGGATGCTGGTTCTTGTTGTGAATCTAAGAGAGCTCAACACCCAAACCGGTAATGGCAAAGTGGATGGGGCTTCAAATATCATTTACTGTGGGTACCACCTACCACTGGGTAATGACAGAATCTGGACCTTCCATCAGGGTGCTGTCCCTAACAGTAGAGGACAATGATGTAAGGTAATGCAGAGCCACAGGTTCTGAGCACTTAACTCTACAAGCAGCCTGGTCAGGGCTGGAATGAGCCTTGAAATGGAGTGTTCTGAAAGCATAAAGGAAATGTTGGGAAAAGTTGGTCTATGTTCTTTACTGGTAGATGAGAAGGATGTAAAGGTTAATGTAGCCTTGGTCTTTACTGCTTCTTCCTGTTCCCCAGTAAATTCACTCTGGGGATGTGAAAGACATGCCTTTTTTAGACAGTGCTTTTAGCGATTGTCTTTTATAGTGCTGCCACTGATTAACTTGAGATCAGCAATTTAGAAATGTACTTCTTAGTTTAACTGATGTGATGAGCAACATGTTAAGAGGATTTAAGATGTTTCTTTTCAGCAAAAATACAGTTGGCTTTCTCTAACGCATTAGAACTGGCATCCTGTTACACAGAGAGTGCTTTTTCAGTGGGATGAACTAATAAGCTTTTTCACTGGAAGAGTGGAGCATGTGCACCATATGAGTGATCTCTTGCACTCTCACACTTTCTGCCTCTCTTTGCTATGCTGTTACCTTTACATGACCTTCACAAGATGAGAAGGCAAAGATAAAAGATGTATTCTCTTTTCTTGTGGCTAAGGTATAACTGAAACTGTGTTGGCTGACACTCTGTGCCTCAGTGTTTGGTACATGCAGCGATGGTGCTTCTGGGGTCTGCAAAAGCTCCAGAAAGTGCACAGTGGAGATAACAGCTTTTCTTCAAAAACAACCCCACAAATGCTCTTCTAGCAGTGTTCCTGCTCCTAGTGCTCAGAATTCCTGTCTACAGCCTGGGGTGCCTGGGGTAAGGAGGAGACTTGCTAGATTTTCTTCCTCCATTGCTTACATCCAGGGGTCATCAAACCTGGATTGGCAGGATTCCCAGCCAAAACCAGTCCGTCGCATCCTTTCGGTACGGGGGAAACAGCCCCCCTCCTCAAACCGCGACACATAGTTAGAGCTTTTTGATTTAATCTCAGCTGTCTGGGGCTGTCGGCACTGGCCAGCAAAGATTAGTAGGTCACTAGAAAATCTTGAGTTGCATTCTCCCACATTTACCAGGTGTGTTTGTGAGAGAGTCCCAGGCACCACTGGAGTCAATCCCACAGTATGCACTGGGAGTGTGGAAGGTGGATTCTGCTTCCCTCCCAGTCAGGTGCTTGCCCTGGTAAGTCATGTGTGTCTCATACTCACACATTAAGTAAGTGAGTCTCATCAAACAGAACATCTTCCAGGTTTTTGTTTTTTTTTAATGGAAAAAGCAAAATATCTTACTTTTTAAAAGGGAATATTTACAACTCTTTAAAATCAGGGAAAAAAATTAGCTTGGCAGTGGGTCTGTATATCCATCGTGCATGTTGTGTTTTTCTTTCTCATCGTTCATTAATATTGAGAACAATTGTTTTTCCTTCTTTTCTTAAAAGTTCATTTTATTAGAGTAAAATTCCATCATTTAACTTCTAATCAGGAAAGCAAATGGATGTGTCCAAAGCAGGTGTAATTTGTCTAGTCTTTGAAGCGTATGTGGAGCTTTGTTGGCCAGTGGACTGGAAGAAAAAAGATTATTTTTGGCTTGTTCCCTAGAAGCTTGCCTGTTCAGGGGCCAAAAGAACTGTAAGAATAGGCAGTACATTATTTACTTTGTCAACTGGTTCCTACGGGTAATTAATCCATCACTTGGCTTCACTGAGCCTTAGCAAAGTGCTTTCCTGCACAACCGCTTTCTGGAACAGAAGGGTACAAAATCTCTGGGGTGAAATCCTAAATCTGTGAGGTAGGGATTTTACATGAGCAGACACGTTAAGTGTTGGAATTGGAATGTAGCTGGCAATCGGATGGGCTTATCTTCATCTTCCCTGTTGGACCAAAAGCTAGATATTGGTTACTCTTGAGGTTTTTTTGTAGTAATGCTAGGGGTGATGATGGGTGAAGATATCAACGTCCAATCAGTTGGTCACATTTTGTGAGAGGTCTTGTCTTTGTTTTATTGCATTCCAAATTGTGCTTTATTGGTCGTGGATAAGGAAACTATGGTAACCGCATTATTCTTAGCCTTCTTGGAAGAAGCAGCTTTCAAATAAACAGAGAAGGTTGAAATACATTTTTAAGGCATTTGGCAGGCCAAGTGTCGCGTTAAAAAACAAAACTCCCAACCGCTGAGTTTTAGCTCGTTTTGGATCAAGAGAAAATGGTTATGAAATAAAAAAGAAACCTTTCATAAAACTAGAATAATTTATTGGCAAGAAGACTAGAGGGATAAAAGAAAGCCGGGAAGGTTGTATAGAGCCCACCTAAGAAGATCAGCGTGAGAGTGTGTAAGAGCCAAGAAAAATCAATCCCAAAGTAATAATAAGGGTTTGGGATGAGAAAAGAGGCAGGGGAAGTCATTTTCTTGGGCCATCTGTTTGACATTCTTTCAAATGCATTCTTGATGCTCGTGAAAAGAGATTCCTGTGTTTATAGATGGGAGATGGTGGAGTTTACTTTGTGTTTGTTCCAGATAAAGACCCTATCCTGGTATCTTTTTGTTTCCACACTATAATTAGGAAAATTGCAGGAAAGAAAAAATCTGTACTGCAAATGCGTTGTGGTTCTGTCCTTCCAGTGCAGAAATATTACGTGTAGGACAGGGGTAGCTTCAAGCTTAATGAAACGTGTTTTATGTAGAGTGAAGCTGAGAATGAAGGATTAAGTGTATAAAAAGCCTGCCTACCCAGCTCTCGGGTGATCGTAGTGATAACGAGGAGAACCATACTGCTCGTCAAGTAATTGGCCTGGGCAAGTAAGCTTAGGCTGTTTGTTTGGAAATACCTGATGTGTACAAAGGGTTTGTTCTGTCCGGCTGAGCAAAGGGTCTGTCTGGCTCTGCGCTGTGGCAGAAATGCTGCTGCAGTTCACCACGTGGAGTGTATAGCCCCGCGCAGCCGTAGAGGAGCAGCCCCGTCCCCATCTTGTGAAAGCAAAGCACCGAATGTTTGGAGAACGGCATCAAGACTCCTTGCTTTTTCCTTATCTCTTATTGCGCTGTGGTTGATAAGCTTGGAATTTGGTACGTGAAGTCTTGTTCCTGAGGAAACGCGTGACCTGCTGGCTTCAGCAGGGCAGGATTTTATCTAAGACACGTTACCCCATTGCCTTATGTTGTAAAGTGACAATATTGCAGTATGTACAGATGTTTGTGCTTAGCAGCGCTTGCTCACGAGATGCAGTTAAGCTAATTGGTTCCAACGTATATTTTTCTGATTTAATAAAGTAATTAATGCAGGAAGATGTTCAGGAAATGGGGCTAACAATACATCTGCCACGTACCAAGGCAGCAGATATTGTACTATTTGTCTTACCAAGCAGCGTACAAGTGGGGCTGTTGAGTCTCTGAAGCATTATTCTTGTGCTAAACTCTTTGATCGCTCCCTGGGAAGTTCTAGGCACACCCAGAGCTTCTCCAAGTGCAACCAATTTTAAACAAGACAGACGTGTTTTGTTTTTAATAAAAAAAAAAAAAAACCAAAACCAAACCCCAAACTCATAAAATGTTAATGCAGATGAAATCAGAACAACGTATTTTAATTTTGTTCAACATGAGGGATAGCCTCCATAGCATTCTTCACATTATCTTCATTCCAATCGATAGAAATTGCTTGTGTGCTGTACGAGGACAAATTTCAAAAGACGGAAAATATTTAAAATAGTGCCACAAAATGTTATCACCCCCCTTTTTTTTGAAGAATACAGAATGAGTTGAGAAAGCTGTGGTCACAGCAGATTTCCCGATTGAAAACAGAATTATCGATCATATGGAAACAATATATAACATGCCTGTGTAATCTGGGAGACGAGATTTATTACCACTTTTATGTCTTACTGTGAGTATATTGCTCTCCCAACTGATACTAGAGCAAATAGAAACCAGTTAACAAATACCTTCCGCCTCCTTTATATTTTTCTTCTGGAGGGCTTAATTCCTGCTTTTGTGCCCTGCGTATTTCTGCAACCAAAGTTGACAACTGTGGTCCAGAAGCAGCAATTGTGATTTATTTGCAAAGTGCTGTAGAAAGCTCAGTGCTGTCAAGGGCAAGAAATAATGTTCCCCAATAGACATAAATCTTCACTGTATCCAAGTTTTTGGTCCCAAGTGCTTGCGTAACTTTGTACAGGGCTCAGACGTGAATGTTCAGAGTGCGGAGTCAGAGCTGTAACTTCTTTTACTGCCTGATGGTTCTAATTTTTTACAGTTTTCAAGGTCTGCAGACTTCTAAGGTCATTCCAGAGGGCTTTTTGCAATGAGTTTAAAACAAATCAGTATATTCGAATACTTTATACCAATTATGTCTCGTCAAACATCAGGACCAGGAGCTAAGTGGTCCCAGGGGTTGCCAGAGCCATATTTCTTCTTTCTACCCTGGGCAGCTGTGGCTGCACTGAGCTGCTTTCTCATGCCCTCGTCAGTGTTAGGACTTGGTTGTCCCCTGTGCAACGGATCATCCCCGAGCAGGCTGAAGGTGGAGAGAGGCTGATGGAAGCCAGTGTAGCTCACTCAGCGCTGTGGATTATCCTCATCTGAGGAAAAATGATCTTCCAGGAGGATTTTGGGGTTTTTGGGGAAGGTGGGAGAAACGGGATGAGCTTTCACAGTTGCAGTCATGCACCGAGCCCTTCCCAGTCCAAGTGCCTGTTGCCACACATACTAGTGAGGTGTGCGTAGGTAGCTCCTGTACCATGTGTGCTGCAGTCAGTAGCGCGCGCACAGACCACGGGCAGGAGTTCAGTCCTTTCAGAAGCATTTCCATAAAATATGTAATTGTTTGGTAGACCTGTGCTTTCTCTAAGTAGCCCTATTAATCTCATACTCATTAGGGACAAACAAAAAAACCCGCAGGATTATCTTAGTGCCTGGGGCAAGAGTAGTCACAGTTCTAACTCCTAAACAAAACTGCTGAGGTGTTAGAGGGGAAGGGGCCCTGGACATGCAGAAGGCAGAGACTGGGTTACGGGGTCAGTCTCCAAACGGACCTAACTCCTCCTTCCAGGAGCCAAACTGAAGAAGCAGAACAAGAGAGGCAGCCTCTGTATTTCACCTCTTCGTGGGCATGGGTGTGTCTCCACACACATACCGACACGTTTAAAGAGGGGAAGATACTGCCCGAACTTTCATCTGTGGCTGTAAAACAGACCTAAATACATCACTCAAAGGAAATAACTGGAGACAGCGTGATGGCTCCAGAGTTCTTACATCAGCCCTGCCAGCTGGTTTTGTAAGGCCTCTAACAGCTGCTGTTAACACTTGTTAATGATAGCTTGAGAGCATTAGGGGACTCTTAATAATGTCTGTTGTTTGGCGACATTAAATGTGTACCCAGTTACTGGGGTGTAGGAGAGGCTTGGGTCCTCAAACAGTATTCCCCCGGAGAAAAAATGATCCAGCAGTGATTTAACTCCTGAAGTTACTTGTGCCAAATCATCTCAAAGTCTGCCTGTATTTTATCCAGTGTATCTGTGGGTTCCTAGAACCCCATCTAATGCTTCCCACCACTTAAAGAAAACACAGCGTGTCTGCTGATGCTAATCACAAGAGGTGGTGGTCTCTTTATGGTGACGGCTGCACCCAACTTCCGATACTTTGGCATCCTGTTAAAAGAGCTTTTTAAATCCATACCAGAGGCATTGTATCCTTAGGACTAAGGGTTACATTTGCAGAAGGTTTTGGCTTTCTGCCTGCCACCCCTGCACATGAGGGTTGTCTACCATGGCGCCTCTGAGATCTTCAAATCCTTGTTCTGCCGCCCTTGAGTCAGTGTGGGAGGCAATTGCTAACCCTCTGAGGTCCTGGTGGTCCCTACTTAATGAGGGCTCTCACATGCACCTAATGACAGGTCTTCTAACGTGCCATCCTTCAAGCAGTGCTGCCTGGTTGTGGAGTGCGCACGCTCCTCCAGGCCCTGTGCAATGACAGCCAAGGAGAACCTGTGAGCAGCTGAAGATGAGTGCTTTCACCATTCATGTGTGAAGTGGGAGCCTTGCTTTCAAACCTGCCCTCTCTCCGATACTGGGAAGGAACTTGTCCCTGTCCCTGACGGACCTCACTAGCTATCCTGGGGAGCTCCTTGTTTGGCTTTCAGGGATCCTTGGCTTGGTACCTAACTGTCCACCGCTGTCTGTGGGAGGAAGAGCATTAGAAGCACTGCAGTATTTTACTTCAGAAACATAGCTTAAGTCAAACTGCAGTTATTCCTGTTTGAGATGGTAGCCTGATGGTGTGCAAAGACAAGTCTGTTCTGCAGAATCTTGCTGTTATGATTCACTCTGCCAATGTCTTTATTTTAAAAATAGGGTTTGGGATGTTCATGGCCCAGTTCACCAGTGTAAGAAACACCTGCGAGGGATAACAGCACAATAACAAGGCGGACATTGGAGTACAAAGGTTTGCTGAGAGAAGGGGATAAAGAAGGAATGTGACTGAGTAGGAATGCTGGGAAAAGGTTAGTGTAGAGGTTATTCCAAGTTTAAGTGTTTGCATAGGGACAGAGAAGTGAATATGTCTGGTTTTATACAGTACTCGTGCCTCAGGTTCCTCTCAACTTTATCTTGATACAGAACATTTCTTGGATTCATTCTCTCTCCAAATCCTGATTTAGAGCAGCTCCCCTCTGCAAAGTTTTCTTTTTTTTCCTAATCCCCAGAAAGTATTTGAACCCTGTGGTGGAAAAATAAAATCCCTCCTGACTCTTCTGGCCCTTCAGAGAGCACTGTTAATCCCTCGGAAGATCTTCCCTGTCAGCTTCAGCCCTGGGCTGTGACCAGGGCCCCTTGTCCTGCACTCAGGAAGCTGGGAGCAGAGTTAGCAGCAAGTTCAGCCATATTTTCATGCAGTGAAGGCACTGGCATCTTCCTTGCAGTTTTGTATTACCGCTCTGATAGAAGCAGCAGAGCTGGGGGAGCTGTAGAAGGAAGAAAGAACAGTGAGAACAACAAGCTGCTGAAGTGCCAACCCTGCTTTTCCTGAGGCTCATGGAAAGACTCCCCCCTCTCTCTTGCTCGGTGCCCTGAGAGAGCCACTGTTTCGGTGCAGGTCGGTCATACGCCTGCTCCTTGCAGCAGAATGGGGAAATGTTACTTGCATTGACACCGCTACTCCCACACGCGCGTGCTCCAGGGGCAGGCGGACAGAGCGGCCTTTGTCCCCAGCAGCATGGGTCTGACTGGCGCACCTCCATGTGGCACATACTTGTCAGGCAGATTTGCACGGAGCTGTGGAGCATGACCAGGGCCTCAGAGGACAGGAGTAGAGCTGTGCTGATTTACAGCAGTTGAACATCAAGTTCAGCTTCTTTCTTGAAGTTCTGGGTTGAGGGGCAGGAAGAGTTCTAGGAAACAATGACATAGAAATGTGTTGATGGGTGTTGGGTTTTTTTCAATCCTATTTCTAGCTGGTTTTATCTATAAACTTTAGAGAGGATCCTGCTTCTGGCTATTCTACTTGCCACTGTCGAGTCTTGATGCCAGCAGGTTTTGTGAAAAGAAAGCGTGGTGCTTGAGCTTTCCAATATGGACTGAAGGTCCTGCTTTTTTCATGTTCCTCTGTCCCTAGTGGATGCTTTGCTAGGACAGCAGAGGGGCACCTTGTTAATTTACTTTTGGGGTTATCAATTTCCCATCCTTGCCTTGCTGATCATCTTGATAGCCACTTACCAAGTTTGCTTCTGAGCTGCGTCTAAGACTGTTACTACTTTGTTGGACAGTGGGGCAGGCTCTTGGAGAACAGCCCACTGAGACTCATTCTTCAGCCCATCAAGACTTGTTCTTGATGTTCTGCTGCAGTTTTCCTGGCCTGCTGCCTGAAACAGAGGTATCAGGGAAAGGTGGCCTCGAAAAGCCACCTGACCACGTAAAATTTCTGCCCTGCTTTGCTGTTGTGTAGGACATAAAACACTTAGCCTGATTCTTACGCACAGCTTATGTATGTCTTTTACCCTGTCATAACTTTTCTTCTTCTCATACTCCATGGAGCTAGTTCTGCCCAGCCCCTCATATGGCTCCTTTAGTCACATCAGAAGACAACAAAGGAGGATTCTCAGATTAACATTATTGCATGTCAGCTTGGAAGAACTTTTCAGAGCTGTTACTCATAAACAGTTTTCTGATTCTCTATATCCACAAGACTGGTGTATTCTGTAAGAGGGGAGGAGGCTGAGCAGTCAGAGAAGTGTCATAGCGTTCTGTGCCACCGAATGCATTTTTTAAAGACGACAGCTAAAGGAACCCTGTACTCGCATTTTATAATGTATGGGCTTGACAGAGCATGCCAGACAGCCCAAAACTACATGGCTTGCTTGAAAACTCCTGCATAGTCAGGAAGAAAGGAGTCTTATGGTCTAGAAACAAACAAAAAACTAAATCTTCCCCCTGTTCCTCCTCCTCTCCAGCATCTTCCTCTATCCTATGGTAGTCACCGCGTTCATCTTGTCACTCCCGTTGCATGTTTATGCCTCCCATTTTTCTCACCCACTTTATCTATTTTCACTGGCTTCACTGCAGCTCCCTCTGACATCACCTACTTCAGGTCCCACAACTCTACCCATGCTTGTTCCCTCTCTCCTTCCCCTGACTTTTCTCAGAGTATTTCTCTGCCCATTTCTCCCTCATTTCTATGTTCCAGCTCACATAATGTCCCAACAAAGGGCGGTCCTTGTCTGTCTTTGCTATCCATAGATGTCAAATTTTTAGCTCAGTAACAGAATACATGTGTGTCGTCCGCACCCCATCCCCCCACCCCCCCCACCCCCGAAAAAAAAGTGTCACAGTCATTTCTAGGACCTCTTGAACACCTCCTCCCTCAGTCACTAAGGATGTTATTGCCATCCTGTCTGTTCCTCAGTTCTGTAACGTGAGTGTCATCTTCTTTTCTGACCCCTTTCTAGCTATCGCAGCCAAGCTGTTAGTCTTGCCAGGTCTCTAAGATGCAGCGTTGCCTTTCATATCCATCCATCGTACGGTATGTCCCATTCAGTCTGTCTTTATTTCAGGGTATCATTAATACGGCATCCTTTGTTCTGCCTGCATCCAGTCTTGTATTGAAAAGATCCACTCTCCAAGGCTCTTGCACAGACTGTGCCAGCCCATCTTTGCTTCTCTCTGCTTGTTCCTTGCTCCACCACATCTCCCATCACACGAGTTGTTTTGTTTCCCAGTCCGTTCCTGTGTTTATCCCTTGCCTGTCATCTTGTCATTCAGTATTGAGAGAGGATTTTCCACCTTCAGGCAAGCCTAATGCATGCCCGGCACTAGCCTAACCCACCCTGGAATGTGTCATCTTCTGTGTGCGATGCGATGCTGGAAGCTCCCTTGCCTCGGCTCACAGGAGTGCGTGGGATGTGTTGTGTCGGTACATGGCTCACAGCAGCAACACGGTTCCTCTGACGCCGGAGCTCTAAGCCACGACAATAATTCCCAGATGCTTCAAACGTGTTAATAGTTGTTGTTGCTGTTCTCAAAAATAAAACTTGCTTTAGGAGAACTTGGAAGATTTTCTTGCGTTAGTAGAGCCTGAAAGCAGAAGAGTGGTTGCTAAGCAGATGTTGCTGGGTTTTTTTTTAATTGTTGTCAGGGTGACCCATCTAAATGGCTGCTTTTCCTGCAGGGCACCATGTGGCCATCCCTTAATCCATGTACTACACAGAGAAACTGTCAGGTCACTTTTCTTTCCATTGAGAATTATCTCATGACTCTTAGTACTGAAGCAAGAGAACAACTTGTAATGTTTTGGCAGTATTACATGAGTAAACTGTCCAAGGAAGTACTGGCTGTAAAGGCTGTGTGGGCTTAAACCATGCAGTACTAGCTAGAGAAACATGCAGTGGGAGTAGCTGTGCTCTAGTAACACAGTGTTAACACGCTGTAAAATTCAGAGCAAATTGTGGGCCTTTGACAGACTGTGTTCCAGTTTGGAAATACGTGATCATACGCAGCTGAAGAAGCTGTACTGGGTCTGATGTTTTCTGGCCGCGGCTCAGTAGTGAATGAATTCTTCTGCAAGGTGTTAGCTGCAGTTTTACTGGGGGTTAATTCAGGGCATAACAGGGCTGATAACTGCTTAGTCTGGGTGCTGGGCACAGTGTGATAGTGGGATATTTGGGAGCTGAGGAAACTTGGTTTTCACGGCTTGGTTTTCAGGTAGCAACACCTGCGCATCTCACAATTTCAGTCTCGGTCCCTGTTTTCAGTTGCTGAACTGAAAACTGAGTAGAAATTTGTCCATTGAATGTCCACTCAGAGCCTGGATCCTTTTTCAAAAGATGGATTTGAAATGGTTCAGTCACCCAAGTGTTATTAGGTGGATGTATCTTCATTACCTAATTCAAAAAATAAAAATTCACAGAAGCTCCCTCCCAAAAACCAATTCAACAGCTCTGTGTTAGGAAAAGAGCACTAACAACTTGGTGATTTTCATGTTAACAAAAAGCTCAAAGGGAGGAAAAAATCAAATCACATGGATCCTGGTGAAATTTGTTGCTTTGGCTGTTGAACTGTTGAGGGATTCTCCATGTAGCTCTATATACAGCATCTGAACAGCCAGTGGTGCCAGCTAGAGGGACAGGGAAGCTCATCTTTGTGTCTGTGGCTTCACTGGTGTAAAAAGAGAGAGTAATGCTACCTCAGAAAATACCCTGTTTGGGACCATTTAGGAGAACTTGTAAAGAAGATAGTATTTGCTTACTCGGTGCTGTGTTTGCATGGCGGGCAAAGCTCTGTTGAACACCACAGAGCTGACTGCCTGTGCTGTCCGCGCTCTGTGCCCTGCACAGAGAATGAGGAGCGCGTCCGGGGCGAAAACGATGTGTCTGTGTATCAGAGGTGCCTAACCCAGGCTCAGTTCTAGCACCACTTCTCCTGTCTTTGTTATTTATTAATATTTTTTTCATCCCATTAGAGAGAGGGTGTTGATAAACGACACAATAAGAAGGTTCTTTCTTCCTCTAGTGATTTTAGAGCACATTTGTGCCTGCAATACCAGCGTGTTCTTGCCTTTGAGTTGCGTTGTCTGTCTCACACTTGAGGCCCGCCCATCCCTGTTGGTACAAAGTCTGGTACAGAAAGCCCTGGAAACATGCTTTAGCCTACTACTCAGAGCCTTGCTTTCCGTGTCTGCCCTCCTGAGAGAGAGGACACGTGCTGCTGGTCCCCTCTGCTGCCTGTGGGGACCTTCCTCTGGGGCACTCGGTCCTTGCTTTTCCCGGGACACTGAGTATAGCTTCACTGCGCGTCTCCTCAGTTAGTCGTTTCCCTGTTCTACTGAAGCACCTCTTATTACAGTTATTAATTTTCCACGTTTATGTACGTGTGCCGTTCAGCTGCTCCAGTATTGAAAGGCTCTTCGTTTGGCCAACCAGTGGGTTTGTCTGTACACTTCTGGCCTCCTCAAACTGACACCTAGAGCAGTCTTCAAAAGCTCAGCCCCCGTTTGCTGCACGTACGAGCAAGGTGATGAGTAAGGGCTGGACAATAATTAGTATCATTTTGATAAAAAGTAAAGGGGTGCCTGTCGTCTTCATCTACCGTGGGGGTTCTTGAGTAATTTGCTCGCTGAAGGTTCGGTCACTGACCAGCTCCTGGGACTGCGGTGTAGCTTTCTGTGTGATCACGCCTTCGAGGTGGCTCTGCGCTCGGTGTTAATCCCTTGGTGCAGCCCTGGCTGAGGATGGCTCTTAGAGGAGGGATTGAAAGTAAATGATCACAGATGCAAATTAAATTCCAATTAATATTGTGTGCACCTCTTACTTCAGTGATAGTTATACAAACTAAACCCTGCTCTACTACAAGCCACAAGGTAAAACCGTCACTTATTTAATCTCTTGTTGACGCCACCTACCACAGAGGCTTGTCTGATAGGTGAGGAATAAGAATGAGGTTTTATTTCTGTCACAGAAAAAAGCCACATGGTGTTCAGCAGCAGCAGGAGCTGGAGAGGCCCCCCACCACTGCAAACACTTTGAGTTGCCATGGGAGTAACTTCACAGACCTGTGAAGGACCTTGTGAGGGGATTCACTGCGTGGGGGCGAAAACAAAAGCCAGGTCACAGCCAGAGTCACTCTGTGGTTTTTGTCCTTGTCGAGACCAGTTTCTGCTCATGCTTGCTTATTCACCGTGAGGTCAGGCGGGTGACTGCAACTTAACGTTAATTGTGTAATGCTTCAAGACGTATGCAAGGTCAGTGTGTTATACGTGCCCAGGCAATGTCGTGCAGGAGGGTGCTTCGGTCCGAACAGCAGAAAAGCAAAGGAACATAGCGGTGGCCTAGGATGTTTCTTAGGGACAGTTCCAACGAAGTTAGGTGAAAATGTACCTCTGTTACAATTTTGCACCTTTTTTTCCCTGTGTTTTCATCTTGGTATCAGTTTCCTCTCAACTTTTCTCCTTCCAGGCAGTCTCAGAGCAATGTCCAAGGTACTTTCCCTTTTAACAAGTCTTTAGAGATATTCAAACTATCTGTGCTTTCACTTTCAAACGCTTGAGCATGTTCATGAGCAGCAAAGATTTCAGATTACTGGAGAATTACATCAGCATGGATTTTGGATGTTGCCTGGTCTCCTCTGGCACCAGAGCCAGCTTGACTCACTGATCTGTGTCCTGGTGGGTCACTGGAGTTCATCTCTTTCTTTTCAGTGTAATCAAGTGACTAGAGAAGATGCTGCTGCGTAGGTTTCAGAGAGGCATGTGTGATCCTGCTGCCCGTTCACCATGATTAGCTTTTCCTGAAGATCCACATCCCTCCTGAACACTGGTCAGTGGCTTATGCCCAAAGTCAATGAGTTCATGAAAAGCCTTCAAAACCAGACAATGTTTGCAGAATGCCCAGGAGTTGACACCACAGTGATGAGAGTCAACTGTGGACTGGAAGAACTTTGACGAAATTGAAGTCTGTAAGCCTAGGCACCTGAGTATTAGGCTGCAGAGCGCATGGTAGGGAGAACTGGCTCTTCAGAGTGAGCACAGGCCAAAAACTCAAAAACCCCTGGGGGCTTGGGCAGCCTGTGGGTTGCAGTAGTTTGCTCTGTATGTGAAGTTCTGCATATCAGTTCTTGAAGCTGCAATGAGAGCACAAGCCTTGTCCTACTCGTTATTCCCCTTGTTCTGTATTTAGGCTAGAGACAAGGAGGTTTGCAGGACCTTTAAGTTCAGCAACTGAAATAATTCTAGACTTGATTTTATAATGCCTAAAAAAAGGACAGAAGTGTAAGGAGACAGTGGAAACTGTTTGACTGCTCCGCGCTTTCTGTATAACCCCTGCTGCGGTTAGCACAATTTGGGGAAAAATGAAACGAAAGAGAAGTACCCAGCCAGACCCTAATTCTCAAACCTTTTCCCTTTTAAATCTCTCACCTGCTGTGTTCCAGGATGCCTACAGGAGCTAGAGAGATCTTCAAGAAACATTACGGGCATTGATCTGCGAACACCTGAACAAAGACACTTTTTTAATAAGCATTCTCTCAATTGTGGGAGCAACCGAGCGCGTTCTGCTCGTACTCACACCATGCGGCTGCTCCTTCATTGTCCTTCCCAGAGACGGATGCTACTGTAGGTGTTCAGCAGTTAGTGTGTTGAAGGAGGGAGCCATGGTTCCTGCTTCTAGGAATGCGTGTGTAAATACACATATATGTACACGTTGGGGGTTTGGATTTATTTTTTCTTTTTCATGTTTGAAACTATTGGGTAAAGTGCAGAGTCATCCTCTTTGCACTCAGCTCCATGCACGAGCTACTGCATCACCTAGCCCTAGCTCCAGGGGCTGGATTGCTGGATTCATACTTCTCAGTTTCACAAGAGGGTGTCTGTGGGGTGAGCATGTGAGAACGGGAAGATGTGGGATTCCCTCCCATCAATGAAGAGCTTGTGAGTATGTGCACTTGCAGTCCAGAAGGCCAACTGTATCCTGGCTGTACCAAAAGCAGCATGGCCAGCAGATTAAGGGAGGGGATTCTCCCCTTCTGCTCCACTCTGGTGGGACCCCACCTACAGTGCTGTGTCCAGCTCTAGTGGCCTCAGCACAAAAAGGACGTGAACCTGTTGGAGGGCCACCGAAATGATCAGAGGGATGGAATCCTCTGCTTTGGGGGCAGGCTGAGAGAGCTGGGGTTCAGCCTGGAGAAGGCTCCAGGGAGACCTTAGTACTAAAGGCGGTTTATAAGAAAGATGGGGACAGTCTTTTCAGCAGGGTCTCTTGTGACAGGTGATGGTTTTAAACTAAATGAGGGGAGATTTAGACTATAGATAAGGAAGAAATTTTTTACACTGAGGGTGGTGAAACACTGGCCCAGGTTGTCCAGAGAGGTGGTAGAATCCCCATCCCCGGAGACGTTCTAGGTCAGGTTGGACGCAGCTCTGAGCAACCTGATCTAGTTGAAAATGTCTCTGCTCACTGCAGGGTAGTTGGACTAGATGATCTTCCAACCCAAACCGTTGTATGATTCTGTGATGACACTGGGTCCTTCTCTTCCTTTTCTGGGAAGTGCTGTTACCTGACGAAAAGGTGGGCTCCGCTTTGCTGGCTAGAGGACAGTCAAAGAGCCTGCCTGTGATGGGTGCTCTCCAAGAACCACCCCGACCTTTCCAAGGAGAAGTGCCTTGTCATCCTGAACCTGATCAGACACTGGTGGGAGCTGTGCTTAGGCTGGGGTGTCTGTGAGCCTACCCCAGGCAGCTTCATGCTTGGTGAACTTAACAGTCCAGCAGCAAAATATTAAGTTCATAAAAGCACGTTTAGGGCTCTGCAGAGCTGACTAGAGGTTCTCTGATTGCAGAGGTTTGGGTTTTAAGTGCTCCAGTTCCACGGCTGGCAGAGGTAGCCAAGTCCTTTAGACATTCTGGCTGCAGGATCCTGCCAGGAAATGGATGGCAGAGTCTAATAGGAGCAGCTCCTCCTGGACCCCCAGTCAGAGGGTTGCATCTCCCCCATCCTCCTCACAAACACCCAGCAGCTTGTTGCACACTCAGGTGTGCCATGCGTGCCCTCGCCGTGCCCTCTCCCCGTTGCATGTCCAGCTTTCCCCAGCCCTACCCGGAGCAGTGGGATTTGCCTTCTGGCAGCACTTGTCTCTATTGCTGGCACGCTCTTAGTGCGGGTGGAGGGATTTAAAAAAGCAGCCGCCTAATCCACTCCTGACCCTCCTTAAAAGCCTCCTGTGCACAGCACCACGCTGGTGCTTGCCGCGTTGCTAAGGCCTGCACGTATCCTGGAGACGGCGCCCAGCAAATAGCTGAGCCGCTCTCTGGAAAGCCAATATCGCAGCCTGGATTGCAGTGCTCCGGCACGCTCCAGCTTTCTGCAAGAAGGAATTCAATGTCTTCCTTCTGCTAAAGCGATGGCGACGGTTCCTCCGGCGGAGAAGCTGTGGAAAGGCGTGGCTGCGCTGATAAGCATCCCCCTGAGATAAGGGGGTGGCGTGGGGAGGGGGCGTTGGGGCACACGTGCTGTGCGGGACCAGCAATGGCTGTCTCGAACCATTTAGACTTCTGCTTTTGAGAGCTGCAAAACAGCTTTTGTTCGCAGCCCTCTGCCCTCAGCCGTGCCCCTGCTGTGGGCTGTACAGTGGTCACTTAAGAAGCCTGCTGGTTTGTTGTTTTGTTGGGTTTTTGTTGTTTTTTGGGTTGTTTTTTTTTTTCCGGGGGCTGAAGCCATGGCAAAGGTCCCTGACCGAAGCAGGCACAAATGGAGTGCGCTTCACACTTTTCTCCGCTGCAACATGAACCCAGAGACCCAGCGGGTCGTGGTCTTTGTCATCCTGCTCTTCCTCATCATCGTCAACGTAGTGCTGATGTTTCTTTTGGCATTTCACTGAAGGAGGACTGCCGGTAGTGGTGTGGTGCTTGGGGGTTTCCAGGACTGGGCGACAAATCAGCAGGTCAGCTTGTCGTTGTCTGCCTCTGGTCTGCTTGTCTGCTGTTACGGTAACTGTGTGTCTCAGGGTATCCCTCCTTTGTTTTTTAATCATCACCTCCTTCCCTACCCTGCTCCCCTCACTCTCCTCCTGTCGTCACCTGTGCCTTGCGGTTTGGATCACCGTTAAACCAGGGAAAGGGAGAGAGGTATCGGAGCCAACCTGTTTAGTCGTAACCGCTCTCCGTGGCGCTAATCAGCCTCCATGCCGAACGATGACGATACCGTGCCTATACGTAGCACTCCTCAGCCCTGGAGAAGCTCAAAGTGCTGCTGCTTTGTTTGCAGAGGGACAATCATCCCTTACACGAGGACCTGCTGTAAGAAGCTGAACCCCATGCTGCCTCCGTTGCTCTGCTGCTGTGAACTTTGCGCTGTGGGGTGGTGTGAGTAACACCCGATTAGCCAAAGGGATCGATCGATAGACTGCACCAGGAACTGGGGCTGGATAAATGCTGCAGCAGTGTGGAAGGAGGGTTTTGTTGGCTTCTATCCCATTTCCTTTATTCTATCCCTTTCAGGCCACATGTTTCTCACTGGCCTGTAGTAGCCAGGCACGGTGGGGAAGCGACTCAAGGAGCACTCCTGTAGCCCTGGTAGGAGGGGAGGGCAGCAAAGTGGCACGCTCGCTCCAGGCCTGTTCACCTGGGTAATGCTGTATCAGCAGCCCTGTCCATCACAGGGCTTCCGGACTTGGGCACTGGCATCTCAGTGGAGCAACCCTCTACCCAATGGCATTGAAGGAGACTGATTCCTGAAGGAAGACTGGCTGGAGGGGAAGCCTCGGTGTACTTAATGACACTGCTTGCACTTGGGCTGGAGACTGTGTGACATATCCAGGCCCTTAAAATTCAGGAGGATCCTTCATTTTGTGCGTTAGGTAATCTGCAGCTGAAGTACAGCTTTCACCAGGGCGGTGCATCTGCTGCCACTACTGGTTGAAGTTTCTGCAGCCCTTTCAGACTTGAATATTTCTGGCTCCCGGAGGCTGAGCTGATGCTGAGAAAGGCTGGATGGTGCTGTTGTCTCTGTCATCATGAGTGATGTACTCTGTACCAGTGGTTCATGTGATTGTGTGTAATACGTTAGTGTTGTTCGAAACCACGTCACTTCAGCAGGCAGTGAAATGGAATTTGAGCTTGCTGAGTTCCTTTCTGTTACATCTGAGTGTGGGACATCCTTTTCCCTGAGAAGGGAGTCTCCTGCAGCGCTGGGTGTGGGGCAGCAGCAGCAGGGCCCAGATCCTGGCACTTCTCTGGAAGTCTCTTATGGAGATGAACAGTTTGGAACTATTAAAAATCTCGAAGTAGACTAACTCTATTAGCTAGACATTGTGATATACAGAACCATCCAGTCTATGTTGTTTTCTGAATTTGAAAAAACCCGCCAAACCTCAGCACACAACACTGGCTTTCAAACAGATCTGCTTTCTCTCCTCTCTAAACTTGATCTGTGGTCTCAGTTAGAGCTGGAATCAGAACTTTATGGTGCAGAGTGGAAAAAAATTTGTTTGTTGGAAAGGGCAAGTGAAAGATGTGAAAGCATACCTCAGTCTTCAAATGACAGATGAAGGACCAAAGCATGGCTTTGGGGTCAGAGGTGTCAGTGACAGAAAGCTTTTGGCAGCTGCTTATGAGGGCAGATCATGGACAAGGTTTGAGCAGGGTCTGGAAGGGCTTGAGCATTCAGCAGCTTTCACCCTTCCTCCAGTGGGTGGGTGTTTTGCTCTCCACAGCAGCGGGAGCAGTAACCGGCCTCAGCATCGTGGCAGCCCCTGCAGTGTGTTTGAACTGTCACTTATTGCTGCCTCACCTGCTCTGCGTCTTGAAATAGCGCAAACCACATCTGGTGTTAGATGAAACCACGGTTATTCATGAGGCCTGCACGTACACACGTAGCTCTGGAGAGTATCCGGAAGGTCGGCTCCATTCACAATTGGAACGCTTTGCTCAAACCCGTAGAAGCCTTGTGGGACAGCTGGTAGGCTGGGCACAAACATCTGCCAGCCAGGGCTGGTCCTAGATTCACAAAGGGACTCGTGCTCTTGTTTAGCTCAGCATCGTGTCACTGAAAGGGGTGGAGACTGTAGCTTCCTGTTATCCTCTGACCAGGGAGGTGCTTCAGGGAAGTGTTCCAGGAACTTCTTTTTATTTAGTGTCCTACAAAATCGATTGGGTAGCTGGAGCTGGTCTTGTGGTGATGAAGTAACTCACCCTCTGCTAACTGCTGTTTGCTTGGGTTGCTGGCACCCTTTTACTGCTGCTCACTAAAGGACACTGCTGGGTTTGGAAGGGATCGAATACCAAGCCTGGCAATGGCAGACTCCCAGGGCAGGCACAGCCCTGCTGTGAGCAGGCAAGTGCTCTCACAACATTGCAGCTTCCTCCTTCCCTTCTCTCTGGCCCAGTTTTACCACATCTACACCCTACCAGGTACAGCATCCTTGTTCCCAAGGTCCCTTTGCTCTGCCTAGCTACAGCAGCTGGGGCCGCAGGAGCCAGAGCAATTTGCTGCTTTGACTCATCAAAGCTTGTGCAGAAGCAGCCAGTGCCTGTAATGGGAGGTGGAGGAGTGTCTTGCTGACAGCTGATCTAGCACCTCAGATTGCCTCACTGCTGATACTAGAGAGAAAATGTCTCAGAAATAATGTGAGTTTGGGCAGTTGATGCTTCTGAGGTCCAGCGCTGCCATATTCCTTCCTGCCAGGCAGCCCTCCTCTCTGGGAAACTGCAGTTGTTGGCACAAAGGACCTGAGACTTCCCCAGCGGGAGAAGCCCTGCCCCGCTGCAGCAGGGGATATGGGGAGTCCAGGACAGTGAGGGATAACCTGGAAGAAAAGTGTTACAGACAAATGTACTGCAGTCCCTGGTGTAATTGCCTCCCCCTTCCCTGTACGGGGCAATTTGTGTTATCCCTGCATAGGGCGCTTTCACCAGATTATTGGTACCAGAATAGCTGGGAGCAAAAAAAGTAGAACTGCTCTTGCATTTTAAAGTTCTGATAAGACAAATGGCAAGATCACAGCGTCCTCATTGGCGATGTGTGTGGTAACGCTGCCTGCTGTGGGTGTTCACGCGGGTGCTAAGAGCCTGGGAACGCTTTTCCATGTAATACTGAATGTTAGGTGAATTTTAGTTTTCTCCTTCCACCACTTGTCTCGGTGTTTGATACCTGACTAATCCTGAAGTGTCTGTGTCAACCTTTGATATGGGGAACCCAGTGTTTTTCCTCAACTTCGCCTACAGCTGAATACGTTCAGCTGGATGCTGCAGTTGACATGTAAGTGTTAATCAGTTTGATACTAATTGTGACTCATTCAGGCCTGCCTCAGGTCTTGGCTGAACATCCTGTGTTGGCCAGTAAAGCCCAGGAAAAATAATCCCTGGATCATGGGCAGGAGCCATTGGTGATAAAAGGACAGTGGCAAAGGAGAAGCTTTTGGCATTTCTGTCCCCAAAGTTGGCTGTTTTTCCTGTACTCTCAGTGCACTTAATGGACCCAAGAGCCGGGTGCTCTGCAGGAAGGCTGTGATTGCCTTCCCTGCAGCCATCGGCCAGGGCAGGGGCAACCTCGCAGTCGCTGCCCCTCTGCAAAGCACTTGGGGTGCCTGGTGCCCACTGTGCTCTGTGCTCCTGCTACAGACCAGGTCATGTCAACTGGGCTCTTTTGTGGCTGCTGGACTCCTTCTCTCCAGGGTGCAGAGTAAGAGCCGCTTGTGCCTCCACTCTTTTCCCCGTCCAGCTACCTGTCAAAGCAGCATGTGGGGGTGGGACAGGATGCTGCTTCCCCCAGTCCTGCACCAGTAGTTTGTGTTGCACCTACGTGGGGCAAGTTCACCAGATCATTTAACAGGTGAGAACTTGCTCTGCCGCTGCTTTACTTTGAGCCTCACAAATGCCAAGAGCGTCTGCGAACAGGAGTGAGACCAAGACATCATTTCCAAAGGGAGATCTGGGCTTTAGATTGTATCTTTCCTTAAATTGTTCTCCCAGGCTAAACTCATTTCTGTGGTGATACGTGGTATCTGCTGTCTTTGTGATTTATTCTTGGAATCTAAGGCATGAGCTGGCCAGATAAGAAACACAGTAAGCATTTAGGATGATACCATCAACAATTACTTTTAATTAATGTTTCCAGTGTTTTGAGTTAAATAAAAAAAAAACAATGAAAGAAGTCTCATTACACAGGTTAAAGGAAGATTTTAAGAGGGGGAGTACTTGTTCTTTATGCCATATCACTGGGCTTGTTAACTACAGAATGTGCTGGAAACTGGAATAAAATTGTGTCTTATTTGAACCTACGTATCTGGTCTCTGGCTGGGATTACTCCAGGCGTGACTGTGGCTGTCAGACACAGTGCTGCACCCACCCTGTGTCTGGGCTCGGCAGTGGGGTGACGGGACTCAAGGCAGTAGCCTGGACCTGCTGAAGGCCCCCAGTGGCATCCTCTGTCCTGTTGCACGTGTGCAGGCCTTCTCTTGTGTAGTTGCTAAGGCTGATGGTCAGCTCAACCAGGCTGGTAATGGTGAGAGAAAAATGACTCCCCAAGAGGGTGTTGTGGAACCTTTCAGCAGAGGAGTCAGCCAGGTGTGAGGTTGCTCTCCCTTGCAGCGGAGAAGCTGACCTGGCCCCTCTGGAACTGGGGCCTGGTGCAGGGCTCTGGTCCCACGCATGCCCCTGCCACACTGAGGTCCCACATCTTCCCTCTCTCCTCCTGGGGAGGGAGACACTAGTGTAGTCCCTTCCAGCATGCTTCTCCCTCCAGAGAGCACCAGTTACATGCTGGGCACCTGAGTCTCTGCTGTCTCTTGGTGGCAGAAAAAGTAGAGCCTCTACCAGCTGGGGGATCAGGGGCTGCCTTCACCCCCCTCCTTCCTTCCTGCAGCAGCTCCTGTCCAGAGCAGGCTGCTGGGCAAAGCCAAGGTGGCACAGGGCATGGAGCAAACCACCACAGCATCCGCACTTAAACATCTTATGCTTGTTCCGTGTTCATTAATTTAGGATATCAAGACACAAATGGAATTAGTATGTTGTCTTCTGCTAAGCTGTGCTGGTTTGTAGTGACCGCTGTGCCGGGGCAGTACGCGAATGTTGTTTATAGGCCCAGTGTCTCTAGCCTTTGTGGAAAGGTGGCTCAGAACAGCATCACAGAGCTGGATTTGACTGCTGGTGGTGGTTTCAAATCATGACCTTGTCCAATCTTGGCATCTGCAAGATTGTGATAAACTTTGTATGGAAATAGAGATGCTGTGTATAGGCATCACGTGCGAACCTAAAGAGCTGCACCAGGCTCTCTCAGCAGCACCTAACTCAGCTTTCCTCGCCTCACCACATGAAATAGGTCCAGCCCATTAAGAAAAGACGGGCTGCTAAAGAGTCATGACTTGGCATTTTTAGTGTCCCTGTTCTCACCTGTAGAGCCCAGCAGCGGAGACTTGTTAAACTAAGCGCTCTGTAGTTATGCAGTGAGAAGATCTGCACTAGACACCAAGAAGGATAGGCAGGGACTGAAGCAGCCTGTTGCTGCCCGACTTTCCAGAGCTTGCTCTGCACTGAGCTGCTCTTTCAAAACTTCTTTGTCGTACCGTAAAGCCTGTGGCCGCTGTGGAAGGGTTGTGCAGAGTCAAGGTGACTAAAATGAGAACCTCTGGGGAACAGGAGATACGTGGCTCTGTTCCTCTTTGGACTAAAGAAGCCACGTTCTGCAGGAGGAAGAGCAGGTGCTCCAGTCTCCTGCAGTCACAGGGTTTGTTTGCAATGCGGTCTTGAAAAGAGGAATGTGATTCTGGTTTGAGACTTTGGGGTTTTGAGGCCAGTAGGTCCCTTCATCCAGGTGATGTAGACTGGAGATGAGTCAATAAAATGGCTATATTCAAAAGCATAATAGAACAGGGGCTCAGAAGATCCTCAGAAGAACCTGCTGCTTCTTGAATCAGGCTTCTTTCCCCCACAGGACACTTGGAATATGAAAAGGATGGTTGTTTTGGTTTGGTTTTTTGCTTGGTTTTGGGGGGGGGAGAGGCGTGGTTTGAATGTAGCTGGTTTGAAGAACCTTCTGTAGGGACTACCAAAGAAATGACTCATCTTTATATTTACGGATACGAACCAAAACCAAAGGTTAGGCAGCCTCCTTTGCCTGACATTATCAAGGGTTTTTGTTCTTTTCCTTCTCTCTGATACTCATATTCCCCTCTGCCCCATTTTCAAAGAAAAGGACAGACAGCAGTTCTTAGTTTGGTGAAGAAAGGATCTAAACCAGAGTGTGTCTGTTGGGACACAGAAAGGAGAGGGTGTGAGGACCACGTAAGTTTTGGGTTACCAAAAACCTACAGGTTTCTCTCTCAGGAGAAAAAAGGAAACAGGTACTAAACTGTGCGTGATACTTTTGAGGCAGGGACACAATCTTTAAGAGCCAGGTCACGGAAACTGATAAACGACCTCCTTTGGCCCAGCATGTCCACCAGCACCTACTAGTGCTGTACAGACTTTGGTACGGTGCTGTTAATCCAAGGGAGGTGTTTTCACAGGAGACAGAAGCAATCAAACTCATTTCAGTGTGTTCTTTGCAGCAGTTTCCATTAAAATTAAATCATGCACACACATGAAAAGGAGAGCGGTGTGCTGCGTTTCTGGCTTACTGCCCGCTGTGAGCCCACAGAGATGCTGACCTTTTGATGATTCAGAGCGCTTTGCTAGCAATGCAGTTTGTATCTGCTCTAAAATGTTTTCTTTAACCTTATTTGTAAAGCAAATTTAGATTAATTTTCCTTCAAGCTATAACTGATTCCATAACTCGCTGCATCTTTTGGGGGAAGGGAGTAGCGACAGTCACCAGCAGGCGGAGAGCTCTGGAAACTGGGTGGTTCCCTTTTCTTCTGCAAAGAGCCAGGATGCAACACCTATCCTCAGTAAACCCCTGTGCTGGATGTGCTGCAGGGGAACTGTTTTGGCATTTCTGTCCTGGGGGATATCTGTAACAGAATATTCCTCACTTGTCCAAAGAAATAATAGTGGAAGAGGAAGCAAAAAAGTATGTAGAATGGGAAAACAGCAAAGTTAAGTCATGGCAGAGGCAGAGGATCCAGGAGCTGTCCTGCAGAGAGGAAAAGGATGGGAAATGTCCCAGGGGGATGTGCTGGTGGCAGTGCACAAGGGAAGGGTAACGCTGCAGGCAGCAGCAAGGGGACAGTGGGGCAAGTTTGTGGGGTCAGTGACATAAAAATACATTAATGTAACATTAAGTAAAATTTTCTAAAGCAAATCATTTCTATTTGGGTGACTGTGAAATGGTAGCGTAAAAAAGATGCAACAGCAATCACTACTCAATGTGAGAACAACCAAACAGAAGCATCCCGGGATATTTCCATTCCCAGCTTGTACAGTTAAAATCAGGGCATCAGAAAGTGTAAAAATTGTGTTACCAGGAATGCTCCTTATTCTGCGGTAGATGTAGGCTTCAAAGCTGCTGGTGAGGTGAAGACGGGCGTCAGTCAGTCAGTCTGACACGGTTTTCAACTACAGCCAAACTGGAACCAGAAATTAGAAACTTTATAGATGGGTGAGCCCTAGGTCAAAGTCTTGTTCAAGCCTGAGCTCAGCCCCACTTGAAACCAGAGAAAACAGGAGAGGAGCAGGCAGCTGATCTCCAGGTGCTGCTACGGTACCAGCCAGCAAACCATGTCGCAAACCCCCGAGTCAGAGCTGTCAGCCTGGGAGTTGGGGACTGTGCTGAGCTGGGAGAGAGGTGCTCAGCACTCCCCCAAACCCCCCAGGATAGCTGGGAAGGGGTTAAAAGAGTGATTCTGTCAGAGATCCAGGCTGTTTGGGGCAAGTGGGACTGCGGCGCTCGGATCCTACCTTAACCTGGAGCGAAGGGTGCCGCGCAGTTGGGAGAGGTATGAGGAGTGGGTTAGCCAAAACTTAAAGATTCTTAAACCACTTTTAAACCTTAGAGTATTTCAAACTCCTTAAGCCACTTTAAGGCTTTAGACGGGTTTAAAATGCTTAAAACACTTTAAGGCCTTAGATGAGTTTAAGCTGATTTAGAGCTTTGGAGTGACTTAAGTTCCCTGGCTTTGAGTACTTCAGGAGGTTTTGAGGTCCTTTGTAAAGGCTGTTCTGAACAGTTTGAGTGAGGACGTGGCACATTCTTAATCCTGTAGCCTGCGCGTGGGGATTCTTTCTCCCTGAAAGCCTCCCAGGCTATGTCTGAACAGCCAGGCTGCCCTGGGCATGCTTTCATCCTCCCTGTTTTGGGAAGAAAAAAAAAAAGGCCAGGAGTTGGGCATCCACGCGTAAGGACAAAGAGCTACTCCAGGTGCGTGAACTGACCTTCCTGCCTGTACCTGGCAAGTGTTGCGTGGGTAGGGTAAGGTGTGTGGGATCTGTTCTGTCAGAGCTGTGTGGAAGTGCTCTGCCTGAGGAGTCACAGCCAGGAGGATGATGGCCCTACCCAGAGGACACCCTAACGTCCTTGTAACTACTGTGTTGGCAAGTCCTAATTTTCCACCTGGAAGAAAGCGGTGCTGTGCCTCAGGGAACGAATCTGTCCGTGTCAAGTTAACATTTTCAGGGATCACCATTTTCAAGAAGTATTTGTGAGTAATATGAATAGTCGACGTTTCTTTTATTTTGTGTTTTTCACTACCCTAATGCCCTAAGAGAGCTCAGGAGGGCCAGCCAGGAACGCTTCTCTCTGTGACTTGTGTGACTGCTCAGGAATAGTACGGCCTGGCTTTTCCCCTTGTGTGCCTTCCCAGGGGTGTTTAAGATCCTTGATGGGCCACACGTGACGTGCTTAGATGGCCTTGAAGGACATTCGTTTGCTTAATCTCTTTTTAAATCTGTGCGTTTGGCTCTGTGGCACAACTTCGTTATGCACCACAGGGAAATAGTACTGCTTTTGTACTGAGCTTTTTGCTTGGCAGTTTCACCGGGCACCCATCAGCCTCACGTTACCGATAACCGTTTGGTTAAGCCTTCATCTCATGGCCGCCCTCCATCCACCTTTCCCTGCGGCAGCTTCAAGGTCTGTTTAGCCCTGTACGGCCCTGGAAGCTCTCCCCACTTTTGGTTCATCCTGCGCTTTGTGCGTAGTTCTTCTCTTCCTGCTTTCTTTCTGAGTCATTCCTGATGGACTTTCTGATGGAGCAGGCTGATGTTTCCTTAAATCTGTCCACAGAGACATTCCTGAGGAGCAGCTCATTTAGTCAGTCATGTGCGTTAGGTACTGCTTGTGTTACATTGGTCAGTGCGGAATTTCATTTGCCATTTTGTCACCCTGTCGCTCAGCATTGTATCTGCTTGTTTAGAAAGACCGAAAATGTATTTCATTTATAGCAGAAAATAAATGTCTTGTAGAGGTGAGTTTAAACAAGTATCCTCTGGAAAGTTGTACGACAGGTTAGAATGAGCACTATTTTACAGCTTTGCTTACTGTAAGCACTAGCAGCAACTGCAACACTTAACTATACAGTGTGATACCAGACAACCTTTCGCAGAGCACTAACGGGCTTGGCGCCAGTTTCCTTATGCCAAAGCTGAAGGATGTTAGTTCCCAGAACTGGCAGACACCCTTGGCGTACAGGTCACGGAGAGTGACGGTCGGGGTACCGAGGGCACTGACAGGATCTAGATGAGCTGGTGTCCTCCTCAGCTACACGTAACTATTCCTGCACTTTCCTAAGAACTTTCTTGGCCTATTTCAACCAAAAGTAAAATGGTCTAAAGCCATTTTGGTTGATTTTATTTTGCATTACAACAGTCAGCTCCTGAATCTCAGGTGAGGAGCAGGGAATTTCTTGCATCACTGCAGAGTGTGAAAAATCGCATGTAACTGGACTCGGATGGACATGCTCCTGGCATGCTTTCTCACGCTGTTCTCCTTGCACACAGGCTGAAATAACATGGAGCATGGCTTTGCCTCCTCCGCTTTCTACAAGGGTTGCTTCCCTCCTCCTGTAGCACTTGAGAAATGGAGCCTTCAAAGCTTCTCCTTGCCTGCTGCGGGGGGACCCTCCTCCTCTTCCCATCTGTTTAAACCACTTCTGAGGGGGAATCAGGACTCAGATGATATAAATAAAAGGGAATAATGTAATTAATGCCAGTCAGAATGAATGGTTTTGTGGAAAATAGTTCTTACCAAATAAACGTGATGACAAATGTTGAATATTTGGTAAATGGAGGCAGCTGTACTCAGTGTCACATGAGGAGTTTGACTACAGACACTGATTAAAAAAGCAGCACTATCGAGTATCAGTGTAGCACACTTAACTGGATTAACATCTCGGTTGACTGACATCTCAGATTTGTTAGGGAGAATCACTGTCAAATTAAAATATTTTGAGTGGCGACCTACAGTGTTTGGTAAATGCCTGGGAGTCCTCCAGTACCCTGAATTACCCTGAATCGGTACTCTAAGGTCGGTGCTGAAAAAATACGCAGCTGACAGAGTAGGTGAAAGGTCAACGACTGCCGAGGGCTTGGCTCGGCTAGGGGCATGGTGTGCAGGTCTGTGCTTCTGGAACAATGAATGTGACCCACTGCCCCGTGGGGACACGTGTCTGGTGTACGCTGTGGCAAGGAGGGCTTGTGTTACCCCAAGACAGAGGAGCGGTGAGAAGCCATGAAGTGCTTGCTGTGGCTGTGGAGTCGTCGTCAGTGGTTCTGGCACCCGTCAGCCAGGCAGCAAGTCTAGTCTAGCGAGACTACCCCAAATTCCTGCCTGGCAGTGAAGGGAGACTGGGCCCTCAGGGCATTTCTTAATTCATGATGCTAAGATAGATGCCTAAGATGAACCTTCCCTGGGGTGCCTGTCTCTCTCCACGCAGAGGAGATGCTCGGTAAAGACAATCAAGATGACTCGTTTGGACGAAATGCCTGCTGTTCAGATGAGAGAAGCTCTACGATAAACATTTCATCTCTGTTGTCCATCAGTGAAGCTGATGTGAAGCTAAAAGTTTTGAGAGAAAGCAAGAGCAAGCTGTCAGGACAATTTGAAAAGGACCCTGTGGGTTCAGTTCAAGGGGGAGGCTCACTGGCTTCTACCCACGTTCAGAAAAAATAAGTATTTCTGTGAATGAAACTACTTTGGGGCGGGAGTGGAAATAAATTTTTTCTTTAACTCCTCTGCTGCACTTTGTATGAGAGAAGGCAAAAGAGAAGCTCTGGAAGCGAAGTGATGAGCGAAGGAACTCAACTGGGAGGGGGGGCTTTGCAGGCTTTAGATGTTTGATGTGCTGAGCCAGTTCAGCTTCAGTCTGTGACTCAGGAGTTCGGGGTGGGGCAAGCCACGAATGGAGGTTTCACAGCAACCGTTCCAGCTCACCAGGAAGGGCTGGGGTTTAGGTGCTTGTCATGGAAAGCGGCTGTTTTAGGGTCACAGACCTGAAAAGTAAATTCCATTTAATTGATACCTTCTCCCTGAAATGCCCTGTTTCCAGTATCCTCTGACGCTCTTGGGTTCATTTTTTAGCTCTATGTGATCTTGGCATAATCAAGAGAAAGCTATTCAAATTTTATTCAAATAGAGTAGCTCAAAGATAAATAT
This sequence comes from Buceros rhinoceros silvestris, assembly GCF_000710305.1. Lineage (NCBI taxonomy): Eukaryota > Metazoa > Chordata > Aves > Bucerotiformes > Bucerotidae > Buceros > Buceros rhinoceros. Next base: position 122,981 of record NW_010395891.1, read on the forward strand.
TTCCTGAAGGCATCTTCGTCCCTCCTTCTGTAAGTTGTCGAGATCTTTTATCTCTGTTAATATTGCCTGGAGCTCCTGTCAGAACAAGACCAGGACACACGAGGTAATTATGTCAAAGTGTCCGGCCTGAGACCATCAGGGCTCAAGGAGCTGGAATGCAAAGCAGCCCACAGATGTGGGGCTGGGCATGCCCCTCTGTTCACCCACATGTAGCGGCCTTAATTTTGGGGCATCTCCAGGCAGTAGCCCTGGCTGTGTCTCCTCTTCGGCAGCCTGTGCTTGGAGGAGTGCCGCAGCCATCGTCCCCCTTTCCACCTTTCCGTGACAGGCTCAGCAAACAGCACCCGCACGATTTACCGGCGCCTTCCTGCAGCCTCTGCCCTGGTGGGGAATGAGCAGCCGGGCTGTAGCGGCACGGCAGGAGGGAAAGCAGCCCCAGCTGCACGGAAAGGCCGGTGCACTGTTAGGGCTGAAGGCGAATTTCAGTTTCAAAGCATCAGTGTTAGTACTGCCTTTGGGTTGCAAAGGCGGCTGCCTAAACACTTAAATGTTATTAGAAACAAAGAAAACCAGCCAATTTTTGTTTGTTTTCACTGCTGCCAGCTGCAGTAGCCAGAGCAGCTGGGTTTGCCTTTTCTGTCTTCTAATGTTTCTCTTCTGGTTTGGGGCTCTTCGAGAACATGTACTGAGTTGTCCTTGATATTATAAAGCCAGCGCATAAATGTAGTTTCATATGGAGATTAATAGTGGCTTTTCAAACTTTGCTTTAATGCAAAGATCAAAACTGGCGGTAGGCTGAGCCTGTTGAGCCGAGGAGCTGCCCTGGTTGGAAATGGTGAGCATTCCCTTTGATACCTGCTTCCCTGGGAGACAAGCAGCTCTCTCAGTATGGCTGGTTGAGTGTGCCATGCTCCGGAAACCTTTTTATCTGCTGGTGTGTTTTACCCTTCCTGGGACAGGGAGCGAGAGTCCCAACCTTTTTTTCCCCAGGAAGAGTGTGCTGCTCGGGGAGGAGAGGCTGCTGCAGCATGCTCTGGTCCAGCTGGAGCAGCTCTGCTTGCTGCAGCGACATGGAGTACGGCTGGTGCTTCTGTGCCATGGAAACGTCCATCCTGGCTCAGAGCTACTCCTTCGTATTCGCTCTGGGAAAGGGACTGTTAGACTGGGTGATTTGTGTGTCAGCCTAGGAACTGGACTGGGTACAACTGAAAACAACAGTGTAAGATACAGATTGAGGGCTAATAGCAAAATGAGCCCTGAGCGTGATGATCATTACATGCTTCCCAGCATGGGGGTCTGCTCCCCTGCCCACCCCCAGCATACGAGCAGAGACTGGAGCGGTGCAGAGAGGAGACCAGGCAGGGCTGGTCAGCCAACAGTCAGGGAGCTCTTTCAAGTGCTGCCGTACTACATTAACTGAGACAATCCAAAACGTACATGTGTATTTTTACTCTTTATTTCCATACTGATCATTCCTCCCTACAGACACGGTGTTTGGTGTCAGTTAATCAATCCTGGCCTGTATTTCAAGTGTAGTTTTACTTACACCTTTGTGGCAGTGGGTTGTCTGTGCCTGTTTGGCCAGCCTGGTGATGGGTCAGTTGTGACTTTGTGTATTTGGCAAATCGTATTCACAGTATGGCTGTTGATGAATAGAGAAAATATAAGATATTAGTATTAGTGGCTGGATGAAAGTATTGGCTGAGGAGTCACTAGTCAGTCCCATGGCTTTCAGGGACTCCAAGAAGAACCGTGTGGCTCTGTCCCGCTGTGAGCTGGGTGTATCAACCCTAACAGGCTCTTAACACTAGGTCAGCCGTGGTCTCTTCTCAGCAAGATACTGAGAGTATGACAGCATACTGAGAGCTGACAGCATGGTACTGTAAGGTATTGCCTTTACATCATCAGCACTCTGCTTGTGTGATCATCAAAATGCTACTGAGGAGGTCCATTCAGCCTGTCTCTGGTCACGGTCATGGTGTGAGCGCCAACTACCCCACATCATGCTCGGAGCACCGATTCAGAGTGGTGTATTAAAGCACGCAGCAAAGGTGGTTTATCTCCGAAAGAGCCATGTTCTTTATGTGCTGGTCATAATCTATTTGTTGAAAAGCTCGTGGAATGCTACTTTTCCCAAAGATTTACGAGCACGTGCCTGTTTCCGGAGCAACAGTCATCCCTCACCCACAGGGATAATTCAGTGTGGTAGGGCAGCAGCTCCGGCAGGACCTGGTGGGAGGGCTTACCTAAGTGCAGGTGACTCCCCCGTGCTCTGAGATTGGAGATAAGGGTGGCCAGGTGCTGGCCACTCTATAAGGGTGGCCAGGTGCTCGGCTCCAGCCACCCTATCACCCTGTTCCTGCTCTCCTCTTCCTGCATGAGGGAGGAACTGGGCTCAGCTCGTGGTCCACACAGTCACTAGTCCCTGCAGTCAGACTGCTAAAGCAAACGGGTGGGTTGTGCTCAGGCGGATTGCGCAAAGCAGGAGCAGAGCTCTTTCCTGAGAGTAGCCAATGCTATCATCCACACTGAACTATGTCCCTAAGTTTAGTCCCATGTTTAATCCACTGATCCATGTCCCCAAGTGCCACATCCACATGTCTTTTCAATACCTCCAGGGACTCCACCACTGCCCTGGGCAGCCTGTTCCAGGACTTGACAACCCTTTCAGCAAATAAATTTTTCCTGATGTCTAATCTAAGCCTCCCCTGGTGCATCTTGAGGCCATTTCCTCTTTCCTCTCACTTGCTGCTTGGGAGAAGAGACCAACCCCCCCCTCACTACAATCTCCTTTCAGGGAGTCATAGAGAGTGAGAAGGTCTCCCTTGAGCTTCCTTTTCTCCAGGCTAAACAACCCCGGGTCCCTCAGCCACTCCTCACACGACTTGTGCTGCAGACCATTCATCAGCTCCCTTTCAGGGAGTCATAGAGAGTGAGAAGGTCTCCCTTGAGCTTCCTTTTCTCCAGGCTAAACAACCCCGGGTCCCTCAGCCACTCCTCACACGACTTGTGCTGCAGACCCTTCATCAGCTCCGTTGACCTTCTCTGGACACGCTCCAGCGCCTCGATGTCCTTCTGGGAGCGAGGAGCTCAACACTGGACACAGTGCTCAAGGTGTGGCCTCACCAGTGCCCAGTACAGGGGGACAATCGCTGCCCTGCTCCTGCTGGCCGCACTACTGCTGATACAGGCCAGGATGCTGTTGGTCACCTGGGCACACTGCTGGCTCACGCTCAGCCAACTGTCGACCAACGCCGCCAGGTCCTTTTCTGCTGGGCAGTTTCCAGCCACTCTTCCCTCAGCCTGTAGTGTGCAGGGGTTGTTGTGACCCAAGTGCAGGATCCAGCACGTCACCTTGTTGACCCTCACAGACTGGCTGTGGTGGTGCAGTGGAGGGCAGCTGAGAAAAGGCAGCATGGGGAGCGCCAGCACACTGGCTGTGTAGATAAGTGGGAACCTCTCATCCTCTTCTTCCCATCATCCCGTTATTCTGGTCAGAATGGAAACACTGCATTAAGCTGTTTCTGGTTCAGTGACGGGGCACGTGCTATCCAAAGGCAGACTGAATTTGAATTTTCTTTCAAATGCCTCGTTAACTCTCTCCTGATTTACTGTGTGCGTGATTATCCTGACGTTCTTTTACAACATGCATCTGTCGTCTTTGGGGAGAGGCAAAAATAGTAACCCAGGGCAGCAGGTGACCGAGCAATGCGAGGTGCCCAGCACGGACGACATGTGCGTTACGGGGTTGGGGCAATACTGCTGCAATACTGTTGTGAGGTATTCCACGGCCAGTGGGGTCTGTACAGTTTTTTTCTTTCTCTCTCGTGCCTCACAGACTGCTCTTTTCATTGTTTTCCCAGAATTTATCATTGCACCATTCTCCTGGAGAAAAATAAGGCTTTGCCACCACTCCAGAATGGCCAAAAAAGGCCTTTCTAGCAGGACTCCAGTATATACTCTGCCTTCTTGGGGAAATCCTTGATGTTCAGATGGTCTCAGTCATGCTCAGGCCCTGAGATGTCTCTGTATGTACTCTGTAGTTGTTGAAACTCAAAGGAGAATCTGGCATGATAAACCTGTAGGCATCAGGCAGTTGCAGCAGGTCCCAAGTGTTCCTTAGCTCCAGCATAGCAAGGTGTGAATGGTGGAGAAAGGCACTGGGCACCTATCGACACGATCAGTACTGTGCCCAAGAGCCCCCTCACAGCCTCTAGCCAGGTGGGTTTGGGGTTTGGTTTTGTTTTGGGCTTTTTAATTGGAGGTGGTCCTTGTTTTCGTAGAGCAGGCGCTCTATGGACATGTAGTAAATAACTGTTGTCCCTCAGTATAATTATTTAAACTCTCCAGGAGACTTATTTTAAGCAGCTTGAGTGCTAAGTTTAACCACCTTAAAGACTTAATGCTGTATCCATCCCAGGCTAGCTGAGGCCCCAGAATACTTTCTGCTCTGAAGTGTTTCTCTAAACGTTGATGCTCAAGGTTTTATTTCAAGGCTTTCCAAAGCAGAGCTGCGCTGGCAGCACAAGAGCAGCCTCCACCAACAGCGCACCACCGAGCCTTGTTTGCTGGCTGAGGCAAAGCCACCAGTAAGAAACTCCAGAGCATCAAATCTGTGTTCTTTACAGTAGGAAACAGACTGTGACTGTGTGGTTCTTGAATAAATGCTATTGAGAGCAAGGTCAGTCGAAGCAACTCCTTTTCGCGTTGCTCACGGGGAGTGAAGAGTTACCAGCACTTGTTTGGCTGGGCAGCCACGGTGCCGAAGCTGCAGTCGCGCTGGCGGACCGTGCTGCTTTCTTGGAGGGAGTCACAGTTTGACTTGTTCTGTTCACAGCTCATCAGCGATGGCAGCGTGGTGTACGCAGAAGCCCTCTGGGACCATGTCACGATGGATGACCAAGAGCTGGGATTCAAGGCCGGCGATGTCATTGAAGTAATGGATGCTACCAACAAGGAGTGGTGGTGGGGGAGGATTCTGGACAGCGAAGGCTGGTTTCCAGCCAGCTTTGTACGGGTAAGAGCTTGATGTGTCTTTATGCCTCTCCATCGGCAACAAGCGTTTGCTCTTGTTCTCCAGGTTCAGTGCTCTGAGGTGACTCCTCAGCACTTCCACTGCCAGCGGTTCCTATTCCTCTACACATGGCATCGGGCCCTCCCAGCTGAACTGCCACTGGTGTGGAGAAGTCCCTCGTTAGAGTAAATCAGGGCTTCTCTTAGCTCTGGAGCTGTAAAACCCACAGTTCTGCTGGGCTGCCCCGCTGTACCCCAGGCACTTAAAAACGGAGAAAAGCACAAGACTCTTGGAGGTCGTGTGGGACAACTGAGGAGGGGAGTTATGAAACACCCGATGCTTTTGGGCCAAGGTGCTCTCTTGGTGCCAGACCACATAGAAGTGGCTGCGTACAACAGCCCCGACAGCCCCAGCTGTATACCGCAGAGGTTGGATGAATTTCCAACAGAGCATTCTGAAACACATCCGAATTGTCTGTGCAAGTGGGGTGTAAAACAAGAGTCTGGCACACTGCTGTGCACACCTTTCCTGCTGTGAGGAGAAGGTTTCTTCCTTTCTTTTCTTTCCTTTCCGTGACTGTTGGTGTGGAGGCCTGACTTTGCTTTCCCTGTGTCAGGGCAGGCTCCTCAGGACTGCAAAGGCAATTAGGTGCCTAAGGGCAGAGATTCTCAGCCCTTTAGCTCTTTATCCAGGTCACTTCAGATCACAAGTGACCCAAAAGCAGATGAGGCATGAAATGAGGTGATACGAGGTGATCCAGGGGCTGTAGCAAAAGCCCTTGGAGAAGTGGAGCAGGTAGTGCTATAAAAGTTTTGAAATGCTCTGTTATAGATTGCAGGAGACAGTCTCGGCTGCGTAACCATCACACACAGGGGATGGGCTTGCAAGATTACTGGGACCTCTCCGCACTGGAGGGGATGGAACTGCTTTTTGCACAGTCAAAACACAGGCTTCTTTTGTCTTTCATGTAACTGCAAAGTTGAATTGTTGTCCTGGCTGGCAAAAACCTGGGATAGTATTTCAGGGGAAAGCAGACTAGTGGTGTTCTCCATTAGGGAGCAGAGTAACAAGTTCTTTTACCAGAGTAATGACGACACTTGAATAAGCATCGAGAGTGAAGATTTCCTGCTAATTATCATGGGTCTCAGCTAACTGCTGGGTTGGCTGGTATGTTTGGGGACTTGGATAAACCTGCAGGTCTCTCAGTTACTCCACACAAGCTTCAGGCCAGGGTCTGAGTTTAAGACTAGCCAATGTTGTTCTGCTCACAGCAAAGGGAAACCAGGATTGCACATGTGAGGGCTTCACCAGTTGTGAACAGTAAGTGTAGTCCATGCCTGTGGTGACTGACAAGGGCTGGGAATGCGCTATTTTTATATGCAGATATGTCTGTATCAAGGGGTAAGTAATCCTGCCTTGAAGAAACTACATTAAGAGTTTAAAGCAGTTCTGTGTCACTGCTCTAAAAATGCCTATAGTTGGGCGTGGTCCGTTGGTCAGTGTTTCACACTCCTGGGATTGGTCATTTGAGTTGAGTACGAAATATTCCCATGGACACGCTGAGAGCTATGTGAAAGAAAGCTCCTAAGTGACATGCACCAGTACCTGCCTGCTCTTAACTAAGGCACTTCGCTGTTGTTGACAGTAAGGATGGTGTGTCTGAAAAACGCTGGTGTTTTTCTCTGCTCATGCTGTGCTGCCATCTCATGGGCACTGCGCAGGACCCGTAACGTACTGCCATTCCTTACCACATTATATGCCCACTGGTATCTGTATCTGCTTTTATATTAACAATAAATTGTCTTTGAATAATCTCAGGGAAGCAGATACTGAGAGGCCAGGGTGTGAGAACAACACTGTCGCTATATGAAAAAGCAACTATTTACTGGTTTCCCCCCTCCCTCCCTAAGGGCCCCCTCACAAGCACCTAAGCAGATGTCACTTGATAAACCATTTTTGTCCTGATTTTGTGTGGTGTTCTTGGAGGACTCTATATCCTTCATGTGACTTCTCTGCACAAGGGGTGCCCACTTGAAACCACCGATGTCACACGGTGGGAGCAGCTGTCAAGTGGCTTAGAAGTGCCCTCCCAAAACTGACTATCTGGCCTTAGCTTCCCCAAGGGGAAATTAGGTTTACGAGTAATAAACACGCAGTAGCCCTCTCGACTCCTTATCCTAGCTCAGTCTTTGTCTGCCGTTCAGTCAACTGCCCCAAACTTCTTTTCCTTGAAAGAGTTGTGTTTACAGCACGAACAGTGAACATCTTGTGCGTCTGGCACAGCTGCGAGTAAACCAGGATGAGCCCATGGAAGATTATCCCCTGAAGGTAGAGGGTGGCAAAGAGGACGACTCCAGCAGTGGCACCCGCCGCTTTGGGATGGGGCAGACCACCAAAGACCAGATGAGGACCAACGTCATCAATGAGATCATAAGCACAGAGAGAGACTACATCAAGCACCTGAAGGACATTTGTGAGGTAACAGAATGAAGGGGGATGTGAATGTAAGAACTTGTTTGAAGGGTAATAGAGTATGTCCTGTTCTTCCCAGAGAGTGACCCTAAGCCGGTAACTTCTCTGTTCTGAAAACAAGATTGAGTTTACTCCAGAGCCTGCTCTGCTAAACGGCGTGGCGTGCTCAGAGAACAGCAGACAATTCACAACAGCAATATGCCAAATACGGCCTGTGTTTGGAGCACCCAACTTGGGCTCTGAGTCAATGGAATTAATTGGATTTCCCAAGCCAGAGAAAAGTAAACGTCTAGTATTGCTGTCCTCCTTAATAGATGTTCTGAGGTAACAGAATCAGCAACTCCAGCCTTCAGGCAGGTCATGCTCAGATCAAAACAACCGGGGAAAGTTCAGCCAATTGGGTTCTTTCACTTGCAAATATGGTGAATATCGCGACACCTCCTCGAAAAGAGACAGGCTGTCATAGACCCGGGGTAGATGGGAGTAACTGATTGCAGTTTTGCAGGAGCATTGTTCCTCACTGAGATGACACACCAATGTCGTGCCTTCCGGGAGAGCCAGCTGGGGAAACGCAGCACATGCTCACCAAACAAGCCTTTCCTCCCACAGTGTCCCCACGTGTCCTCTGTGCGCTCCTGCTCCCTCAAGTCAGCTAGGCATTTCCTAACATGAGCACCCCAAACAGAACCGCAGCTGGATTTGATTGGCCCAAATCTGCCAGCGGATCAGTGCTGGGGGCAGGACACCCCGTAGCCCGCAGACAGACAAAGGTGTTTCAAACAGGAGAGGAAGCAGCTCTGGGCCTCCTTCCAGCGTGGATGACGGTATTGTTTAAGGCAGTGATGTGACTGCGGCTTGGCTTCTAGTTCTACCATGTTATGGGTGATATTAGAGGAAGTAATAGCTCAGACAGGGATGCACCTCTGCAGGAAGGGGGTACCGGAACCCGGTGTACAACAGGCTACAGCCCACGGGGGTTTCTGTTGCTAACCAAAGGCCACAGAGCAAATGCCCAGGCAGCTCTCCAATGTGATTCCTCCTAGGGTTACATTAAGCAGTGCCGCAAAAGAGCTGACATGTTTACAGAGGAGCAGCTGAAGACAATCTTTGGGAATATTGAGGACATCTACAGGTGCCAGAAGAAATTTGTTAAAGCACTAGAGAAGAAATTCAACAAAGACCACCCACATTTGAGTGAGGTTGGCTCCTGCTTCTTAGAGTATGTAAGTAAACTTGACTTCATGCGAAGGCGGTGGCTGAGCACGGATTAAGCCAGAGGGTTTAGAAATTGATCTGACAGAACTGAAGCTCTGTTTAAAAAACCCACCCAATCAAATTAAACAACACCGCCCCACACACCTCCCCACCCCAGTCACCTCCCAAAGAAATATTCTCTAGCCCTAACGTTTTCAAAAGCTCCTCAACTTCTGAGCATTACACTCCCTGCCCGACCATGCTACTTCAGGCAAAAATCTAGGAAGATCCCAGAATCTTGAGCTGGGCTGGAGTTTCCAGCTGTGGTATTTTCAGGTCAGTGCAGGATCAGCAATGGCTGATCCGGTTATTAAAAATGTTCAGCTGAGCATGGGCCAGAATACATGGAGATGTCTCGGTCTCTCAGATAAGCTGCACATGCAGCAACAGGTAATACACCCTGCCCACTCCCAGCTTTAGGTCTCCTGCCTTCGAAGTCTGGGGAGGATGCAAATTACCAAACAAACAGCCCCATGGGATGCAGGAGTAGGAGCCACCCAGGGAGCTCGTACACAGCAGCCCCAGCCAGGCCATCACCCGAGAGAACACGGACAGTAAATCCCTTCATCTCCCTTGCAGCAAACAGAGTTCCAGATATACTCTGAATACTGCAACAACCACCCCAACGCCTGCATGGAGCTGTCCCGCCTCACCAAAGTTAACAAGTACGTCTACTTCTTCGAAGCCTGTCGCCTGCTGCAGAAGATGATCGACATCTCGCTGGACGGGTTTCTGCTGACTCCTGTGCAGAAAATCTGCAAATACCCGCTGCAGCTGGCTGAGCTGCTCAAATACACCAACCCCCAGCACAGGTAGGTCGGCACGGCAGGGAGGGAAGGAGCAAGATACCAGCACATACGTCATGTGGAGTAAAATCTTTCCAACGGTGGTGGCATTGAAAACTTTGCCCCCAGAAGCACTGGTAGCAGTGAAGGCACGCTCGCTCAAAAGCCTCCAAATCCACTGCTCAGCTTCAGCGTGAAGGCACTGCCCTCGGCTCAATTAACTGTGTCCCTTAATCAAGCATCTGAAATGAGCAGCTACAGAAATAACATATGAAAAATCTGTGGTAAAGTGTTGATATTGGTCCACTGTGGCTTGACTTAATTGCACCTTCCTAATTACAGCGCTGGCATTTCTCGGAATGGCTTAAGCATTGAGTCTTATGAAATCCATAAGCACGTTGTTCTGAAGCTGCCCTCTGAGTGGTTCACAGCTGGTCTGGACGTGGTGTTTGTTAGAGACAAGTTGTGCAGAACAGCTCCTTCCCAGCTACGCTACACTCAGCCCAAGTAGCTGGTGACAGCAGATGGTGTGTGGGG
>NW_010395891.1:133145-140091 GCF_000710305.1 Buceros rhinoceros silvestris
GGGGGGGGGTGTAGATCAGCTTCTGTCCCACCCTTCCAGATAAACTGTCAGCTCCTATCTGAAATGAAGCCAGTTATTGGTGGACTGCCTTACCTGTGCAAGACAGCATCAGTCCCTGTATGAAAACACTGGCGTTATGAACATATATTGAGGAAAAAAACGAGGCTTGGAAAGTCCTGGAGATTCTTCCAGCCACTCATACTTCCACTTCTGTGGCTGAATTTGGTCGCTTACCCCTTCCTCTTCCATAAATGGGGCCTGGATTTGTTACAAGACCCTCTCTTACAATCCAGGCCTCAAAACCAGCGTGCGTTTGAAAAGCTGCCCACAGAAACACAAACCTCCAACTTCCAGGGTGGGCTTGAAGTGCAGGAGGAGCTCCTGTTTTCCACCCTCCAGCCCTAGGCCACCCTGGACTGCACTCCTCTGGGGTGTAAGTGCCATGAGCACGTGTCGGTTTGTCCCGTCTAACCCCTCTGCCCTGCCCTAGGGATTTTAAAGATGTGGAAGCTGCCTTAAATGCCATGAAGAACGTTGCTCGGCTGATCAACGAGAGGAAGCGACGGCTGGAGAACATTGACAAAATCGCTCAGTGGCAGAGTTCCATAGAAGACTGGGAGGTAAGAGACATACTTTCCCCAGCGACCCAATGTTGTGTTGCCCCTCTCCTCCCCTCCAAGAGCTTCTCCCTAAAGCACGATCTTCCTGAGGACTACTGTCTAGCCCTGCCTCCCTTCTGCTGCTCTTCTCTGTGTGAGGTTTTCAATTTATTTAAGCAGAGGTGATGTCTTAGTGCAACTGAAAAGGTCTAGCACATAACCCAGCTAGACTGGCTGCTTTTGCATGTTCCCTGGGATTTTTGTTTCTCCGTTTTCCTTGCAGGATAAAATTAGCATGTAGGCTAGCGAAATCCTACGATTTTCCTGTTGCCCCTGTTTTATCTTGAGTGATTTCCAACTCTCAATATAAGCAGATTGCCCCATAATACTTAATAAGCCACGCTACTCTTGCAGAAAGGCAAGCTCTGATGCAGCAACAAAGGAAGCCGAGGTTTCCCATAGACTCATTTTAAAAAATTGCTAAATAAAACTACAAATTTTCTAAATCCTAAATGCAGTAAACCCAGACTGTCTCCCTCCCCCAGGATGTCAGGCTGATTTCTCAGCTCTCTCTGCTTATGTGCCTCCCTTAACGCTGGGGATGGATCAGCTGCCCTGAGCAGACACCCTGCAGAAGGAGAATTTTATTCATTTAAACACACTATTGTTCTCATCAAATTCAGTGCCCACTCCCTGGGTGCGAAGGACACAACGTCTCCCTGATGTGACAAGTGCTGTCCTCCTGCAGAGGCTCCCTCTCACTCGCCAAAGAGTTTCCTCCGCAGGGATTCAGGCCACACTGGCCCCTCAGCCAAGCTGAGGTTCTCCTATGAGACCATGGGCTTATTTCTTCTCCCGTTTTCAGATGGCCGAGACCAACATGTTCTTTGTGCTGTTCTCAGGGTGAAGATGTCCTAGTCAGAAGCTCAGAACTCATCTATTCCGGAGAATTAACCAAAATCTCTCACCCTCAAGCCAAGAGCCAACAGAGGATGTTCTTCCTCTTTGACCACCAGCTTGTCTGCTGCAAGAAGGTAACCGCACGAGCCAGGCACAAATGCTCCCTATTGCAGGGCTAAAGAACTTGAGTGAACTCCCTCTCTGCCCCTTTGTTTCCTTAATCCTTACTGGTATCACTTGTGCTTCTGGCTTGGAGTTTTATGCGCAGTCTTTCCTCTGACATCCTGACCACAGCAGTAAGCGACAGCAACCACCTGCTGGCCTAACTCTTACAGCCAGAGAGGGAAGCACTGCGCTGCTTCTGGGGTCAGTGACGGATTTATTTTATACAATTCAGGTACAGGCATTGTCACCTATTTTCTTTTAAATTCCTTTCTTTCCACTGCACTTCCATGTGAGATTAATATCCCATTCCGAAGGTGACTGAAGGTAATGAGGGTTTGGGATGACAGGTAATAACACAAGCTTGGTTCTTACTCAGAGCTCTTCAGGGCAGTGGATGCCCCACCACGGCAGATGCCTGCCTATCCTGACCCCACCACTAGAGAAACCACGCAATTCCCCTCGGCGTGAACAGGAGCTTTTAGCACTCCACAGTTCCAGAGATTCACGTCCAGGATCAATGTTTTCTTGCAGCAGCATAATGACTGTCAAGAAGATTCACTGCTCCATCCTGTCACAGGAAACGATGTTTAAGGCAGGGATAGGAACCAGTAAGAGCTCCCTGTGTGCTCTCTCTTACAGGACCTTCTGCGCCGGGACATCTTGTACTATAAGAGTCGGATCAACATGGACGATATGGAAATACTGGACGTAGAGGATGGGAAGGACAAGGACTTCAATATCAGCGTGAAAAATGCATTTAAGTTGCACTGCCGAGACACTGAGGAAGTCCACTTATTCTGCACAAAAAAACCTGAGCAGAAGCAGCGCTGGCTGAAGGCATTTGAGAATGAAAGGAGACAAGTTCAGCTCGACCAGGAGACAGGTATGGAAGGAGCAATGCTGTGAGGCAATGGGTTTTTTTGTTGTTTGTTTTGTTTTTTCCTTTTCTGTCTTTTTTTTCCCCCTTTTTTAACCACCGGCCCATGCAGAGGCGTGAAAGGGCGGGGAAGGCAGTCCATGCTCCAGCCCGGCTCTGGGCTGCTTAATGACTCTGTGTAATCGCAGAAAATTTTAAAAAAAGGCAGCAAACGCCCATGAGCAGACAGTGCAGCCCATCCTCAGGGGGGACGATGTGGCTTTAATGAGCTCAGGCAGGGCTGACACCACAGTCAATACATCAGCTACAGCTTCTGTTGCTTTGCAGAACAGTGTGAGCGTCCAGCTTGGTACTATCTATACAGACCATGTTCCGTCAAGGGTTCCCATTGTGAGAGAAGAGTTTCCATTGTTTTGCTGAAATCCTGCTTAATTCAGACTTCTGTTATCCGAGATGTCAACCACAGCTGGTCTGGCCTGGCTTCTTCACCCGGCACCGTGTGGCGGGGAGGGCAGGCAGTAATCCTTGCAAGAGGTAGAGTAGTTAGTTAGTTGTACAGCACAGCCCAGGCTGGGGGGAGCAGTGGCCTCCCCTTCCAGCTTTGGGAGTAATTTTAGCTTGTGCCCTCTCACCTCAGGCACCTTCCTACGCCCCATATTTCCCTTATTGTCCATGCCCATGTCTTCCCATGAGAGACAAACCAATGAGCTGCTGCTGACGAACTCTCTTCTATCTTCAAGGTTTTTCAATCACGGAGGTGCAGAAAAAGCAGGCCATGCTGAACGCCAGCAAGCAGCACCACACTGGGAAGCCCAAGGGTAAGTCGCAGCTGAACAGAGCACTGCTGCTAGAACTGGGCAGGGCAGGGGTGGCTCTGTAGTTACTACATGGGAATAGTTTCAATGAAGTGACATTAACAACTCCCGAGAAGGCCGGATGGTGAGTGTGCTGGGACAGTCTGCAGTGTGGCTCCTGGTAGAGGCAGACAGCTGGAGTCAGGAAACTATTCCAAACTAGAGGAGACCTGCTGTGCACCTCACTGCTGAGCCAGAAACCACCGTGACGTACCAGCCGTCAGCTTGGGTTCAAAGGCCAGTTCTCAGCCAGGCTCTCCCAGCAGTCTGGCACTGCCACTGTGAGAAGACAAGATTAAGTTTTTAGCAACCCTCCCTGAGGCAAAGCAGGTCATAAAGGTCACTGGAGCAGGGACTGTTCCTGCTTGGGCAGTTGTGCCGGTGGGAGATGCTTTGAAACCTGTGATTTTGGCAGAATGCCCTCAGTAGGTACCATGAGCTGCTCCTTAAACCTTCAAGAGCCAAAGAAGATAGAGCAGCAGCCAGGGGAGTGGGACCTCAACAAGACAAAGAGCACAGCCAAAGATTCCTGTGCCCACATCACTGACAGCTGGCGATACCCGTTACTGCATTTTGTGATGCCACCATCCCTCTTTCTAGCCAGAGGCCTCTTTCCTCTGGCCCCCCAGAGAGGCAGCCCCTTCCTGGTGGTGGTAACAGGCAGCAGTTCAAGCCGAGCCTAGGCTCCAGTAGGACAGCTCAGCTAAATTAAGTCAGAAGTACAATTTGGCTGCAAACAGAGGGACGTTCAGTAAGAGGCCAGATGTGTAACAGAGCAAAGCCACAGGGGTGAAGCAGTAGAGGAGACCCCTGAAGTCAGCCCTGTCTGCAGGCTGGGCACTGACCATCGTGACTCAGAAATCCAGTGCAGGACAGTCGAACCAGCAACAGCGGCACGCACACATCAGCTGATTGTCCCACACCAACCAAAGGCCCCCGTGAAGTTTGTCACTAGTGATGAACTGCAGCTCTTTGGCCCTGTTATCATGTTGACAGACATCTGTCAGCTGTGCTTCACACTTCGGGGCTCCCCCAGCACCAACTCTACCCTAACGAGTGGTGCTGAAACTAAGGGTCATACCAAGACAACTCCAGTTCACTCCCTGCAGCTTTAGCAGGGAGGGGGCATGGGGTGGGGAAGGGAGCTGTGTGCCACTAACAGGCTTCCCCTCTCTTCTTATCCATCCCAGCTGTCACCAGGCCGTACTATGACTTTCTGATGCGTCAGAAGCATCCCACCCTGCCTACCACGCTCCCTCAGCAGCAAGTCTTCATGCTGGCAGAGCCCAAGCGCAAGCCCTCGAACTTCTGGCAGAACATCAGCAGGCTGACGCCCTTCCGGAAATAAGGGCAGCCCCGCGTTTGTGCCTGAACTCCTGAGAAAGCACTTTATCCACCAGTCCTGGGAGGGGGAGCCCAGGTTCTTCCTATCCTATCCTTTGTTTACAGAGGATGGCACATGTGCTCCTGCCTTCCCTAGTTATCTTGCAGCCCAACTGCCCGCGCTGGCTCTGAGCTGAGAGAGTGTGTGTGCCTGCACACGCGCATACGTTTGTGCCAGTCCCATCGAGCCAGCCTTGCACAGCGCCCAAGAGGCTGACTTCCAGCAAGAGCTCACAGGAGGGAGCCTGCCACATTCCATCTGAAAAGATTTTGCTTGTCAGCTGTACTTTGACGCGCTCCTTCCCGCTGTGACTACGACTGCTGCCAGCAAGGGCAGGGCAGCTGATCCACCTGCCGACTCCACGGCTGTGCTCGGAACAACACTTCAGAGTCCCTGACATGATCCATTTTCCATGGAGGGATAAACCCTCCTGCCCTCTGCCCATCCCCACCCCCCATGTTTCTCAGAGACATGACCCTCCTACACATGTGTGGAACTCAGCTGGCCCTCACAGGCACTCAGACGAGACAACAGTGAGTACTGCACTGTGACCCTTCCTTCAGTTCACCACCACCCATGGACGATGCAGTACATCAACCCGTGCCAAGCAACCTGCAGCATGAGTATAGCTCAAGAATCTCTCTAGTGGTTTGAGTTACGTTCAGTTAGAGAAAAAAAAAATGTGCCTAATTAATACCATACTCAATTCCTTAGATTCTCATCTCTCCATCATTCTGCCATATTTCCTGGCCAATGAAAATGTTCTTTGTTTGTAATGTGTTTATTTATGGTAAAAATCAGAACTGTGTATTTTGTAAGTCTGTAATTGTTCTTGTCAGCTGTTGGTAACTTGATGCCTGTTTTGTCTGGTTTTTTTTTTTTTTTTTTTTTTTTTATCAATATTTGCAAACCCAGCTCCCGGAGTAAGAGTCTCCCATTCAATTCCTCTGAAAGACTAAACCCACAATTGTTACGCAAGCTCCGACAGATCCTCAGTTCAAGAGAGTGTTCCTACAGTTTTTTGAGACCTTTTAAAAAAAAGAAGTTGAAAGCCACTTTATAGAAAGGCTTAAACTTGGCATTAAGAGCCTCACTTTAAGTACCCGAGTTTCAAACTGTGGCCAAAAAAAAAAAACTAATTTAAACCTTGGTTAGCAAAAGGAAAGATTTGCCTTACCATAGCAAGAGTAGAAGCCATACTGACTGAATTCCCCCGCTTAGGAGCCAGCCTGTGACACTGGAAGGAAGACACCTGCTCGTTCCACCACGCTGCTCGTGTGAGTGAGCACTAACTGCCTGCAGAGCTCAGAAATCCAGTGTTTGCTGATGCCGTAGCTGACGAAGTCTGGTCACCCAGGGATAGCTGAATTCAGTAGCATGTACAAAGTCATTCTTGCACTATACCTCCCCTCCCAGACCAGGGGCAACATTTAATTTCATAAAGAAACTTGTAAAAGTGACTCTCAGCCTGTGTTTGTCTCCAGCCTGTTGTATCTGTGTGAACATGTTTGTTTATCTCCAGAGTCGCTGTAGAGATTCTGCTCCCACAGCTGAAAACGCTCAGCAGAGGCCATGCTAGACGGTTTCCTGACCAAAGCCATCCTTCGGATGGGAGGCTGGTGAAGCAGCAGCCATTCCAGGGGTGCTGGTCACTGACCGAGGTTAGCGAGCCACCAAACTCCTGCTAGGTACTTCAATGAAAACCATGTCTAGGTGACCAAAACCCAACATCCTCCACCCCCCCCAAAAAAAAAAAGTTCTTTTTCATGCAGAAGCACAAGAGCTTCTGCCCACAGAAGGGTTAGCACTTCCCTCCATGCCCCAGGCCCTCCCAAGCAACTGAGGGAAATGGGGGTTCCCAACCTGGAGGCAGCACCCCGAGATGGTGCCTCAGTGACCTCAGCCAACACAAACTGTCACCTGTCGGGTCTGACGTTTGTCACAGGCCTCGCTGGTGGTGTGCAGCAGCTGGAAAAAAAAAGCCAGTGGCACACTGCAGGAATGGCCTTCAACCACTGGACAACCAGGTGTGGGTCACTACAGCTGGGAGGAGAGGGAAACAACCCAACAACAACAACAGATGATTCAGCCTCACTTACATCTACATGTTACATCTGCATTATCCCCCTTGCCCCCGCGCTGCCCGGCCTCACCCTCTGGGCCTTTC
>NW_010395891.1:140482-140763 GCF_000710305.1 Buceros rhinoceros silvestris
TGTCGGCACCCTCCTTTCCTTAACCATGGCGTGTTTGTTTTGATTGGCCAGGAAGAGCAAGCTGTTGGCACGGCAGTGATCGATTTTTAGAGCTTACCAGTAAGTGAGGAGGCATGCCGGACTGGGCAGTGAAACCAGCCTGGGACAATCACCCCACCACACACGCACACTCTCTCAAAGCAAGACCAATGCTGAGACTGCCTCAGGTTGCTCATGCACTTGCTCCATTCCTATCAATCAGCACATGCTCAAGGATGATGATCCCCTAAAAAAAAAAAAAA
>NW_010395892.1:0-12795 GCF_000710305.1 Buceros rhinoceros silvestris
GCGGGCGCCTGCAGGCGGCCGAAGGAGGGGGTGCAGCCGTTTCTGGGGTGCCACCGGTGAAGTGGGAAAGGGGAGACCTCTGTGCTGCGGAGCGCCGGCTAATAAAGACAGAGGGAGTTCAGTTGTGTGGGTGACAGAGGGTTCAGCCTGCGTTTGCTCCTGAAATTTTACTCACTTGAAAGTTACAAAAAAGTTCTTCGTGCTTTTTGCATGAAGTTATTCCATGCTCTGTCTGCAGAGCAGTCAAGTAGGTTCTGCTCTTCGGTGGGGTGGGTTTGGAAGATGCCCAGCAACCTGCCAGCTTTGCTGAATCCTGCAGCAGCTTTGTTGGTGTTTTTCCCCTTGGAGATCTGTTGCCAACAGAAGCAGGATATGCACCACTTACTTGACAGACGCCTCTCTGTTTGCTGCAGGGACTGAGTGAATATAAAAGAAACTTCAGGTGGAAAACCCCAGAATTTTGTAGCCCGTCCCACCAGCAGAAATCTATGTGGGCAGGACTTCGGTCGGATCAGTTTGGTAAGCGCCCCTGAAAGCTGCTGCTTGTTTTCAGACCCTGGCGCTGTCCAGGCCGGCTCTGGGGTGCAGATGGGCCTAGGCCGCAGTAGGTCTAGGGGTTTGCTGTGACTGAGTGTGTGGCCACAGTGAACTGGTAGTGTTTGCACTGTGCACTGTATGCAGTTAAAGGTGTATTACTGATCGTCATTTAGAATATGTTTTTCAATGCCATATTCCTTTTGGCTGCACTGAAACTTTCTTTTATTGTTAGTGCTATTTATATAAATCCTGAAAAATACGTGGTTTCTGAGATGCAGCATAATCTGAGTGCCAAACATGAAGGACAGATG
Organism: Buceros rhinoceros silvestris; assembly: GCF_000710305.1. NCBI lineage: Eukaryota > Metazoa > Chordata > Aves > Bucerotiformes > Bucerotidae > Buceros > Buceros rhinoceros. The sequence continues at coordinate 849 of NW_010395892.1, forward strand.
CAACGTTAACCCATACAGGGTGTGTAGAAGGAGGCATTTGTTACCTGAGGTGCATGGAAACAGTAAGTAAAATTCTGTATTTAAGAGGGAATAATGAGGGGCAAAGTTTGATACAAAGTAAAATGAAGACTTAATGGGGGCAGCTAACTGACAAAAAAAAAGAGCATTAAATGGAAAAGCTTGTGATGCTGTAGTCTAGGAGTTAGGGGTTATAGGCATTATCATGGCTGGAAAACGTGGAGCTGAGTAGTAGAAGACAGAGGAAATAGGATCGGGATTGAAAGGTGTGTTAGGGAGTTGAGGAATAGGAGTAAACGGGAGAGTGATAACAACTGCAATGCTTTGAAAAGAAGCAGTAAAAAATAGGAGTTACTGTAGTGGCACAAGTGATCTTAACAAAACGGTGCAATTCAGTGCAACTGCACTACGCTGTTAATTAGGGTCCAATGTATTAATTCCTGCAGTCTGGAAAGTGTTCTAAATCACAGCCCTGTAATTGTGAACTGACCACTGGGAGTCGGGTTTGGTTTTGGTCGAGGTGCTAGACATTTTAATAAATAATTTAATCTTGCTAAAGATTATGCTTTATATATATTACAACTTTCTTCCATTACTGCAAAATATCTTGTTTCTTTAACCTTGCTTTCACTAGCACATGGCTCTCTGATGGTTACCTGGATTGAAGAGTACAACTTCCACAAATTCTGAAACATCCAAACATCCAGACACATTAACTTCTTTTAAAAATTGTGAAATTTAAATTGAAGAGGAGAAACAGGAGTTTCTCCTCTTCCTCGCATTGTAGCAATGTTTTGTAAATGCTTGGGATAGTTTTCCTACATCTTTGTGTTCACTTTCTCTTCCACCTTTTAGCTGGCCAGTAAACCATACACTTCTTCAAACGTCACTCTCGATGCCTTATAGGACTTGGAGATTGTTACGGACAATTCACTTATGGTTCTTCCTGTTGAAACACATTGTTGGTAGTTCTGAGAATGAGTTGGAACATAACCACAATAAGTTAACAGCTACAGGTGCTCTGAGTTCCTTCCTGCTACTTTTCCAGTGTTTTTCTACTGGAATAATTTCCTACCACCTGACTGTGTAGTCAGATATCCAAACATTCTGTGTATCTTTCACCATAGGTTCTTTCCTTTTACGTAGCTTTTTCATGAAACAGGAATTTCTTTCTGTCCTAGAAGGAGCTTCTTTCGGACAGTTAGGTGCCTTCACTTATTTTTCCGTTGCAGTTGAGCACTTTGCATATGGATTATGATTTCCCGCTTTAAATGTGTTCAGTCATTCAATCCTCTTCTTAAAACGGGGTATTTTTATTTTCATCTGCATGTGTAAAGGTCAGCAATTCTTTAAAATAACTTGGTGCCTAGTTTTGTTACATAGCCTTTTAACAAATTTGGAAATGTTTTTGTGTTTGTGCTGTAAAAAGTCACCAGGTAATTGAGATGATGTTGAATCACAGTTGTATTAGATGGATAGGGATCTGTCACTGTCCTGTTGTGATTGGTGAGAACCTGTTCAGCAAGGTGTATTCTGCGTTTTTAATGAGAAGTGTTTGTCGCATGCTTTATCACTGTGGGTTTTTCATTCTCTGTCTGTGTTAACCACATTCTTTTCACTGGCAGTGTTAATTTTGTTGTTGTTCAACTCCCAGAATCAACTTGCAAAAGAATGTCCTGTGGCCATATTTGTCTTAGAGTTTTATCCAACGTGGTCCTGGAGCACCATGTTCCCATATCTCAGATGGGAACACCTCAAGCATTCTCAGATAAGAAAAAAAGACCAAATTTCATAGCTGTGCTCATAATTGACAGGCTCAAAGATACTAAAGTATTTTTTCTAATAATCAGTTGTATCATAAACTTTCAGTTTATTCCTGTAATAGAGTGATTATCATGTCTTCAACAGAATGTTTTTGTTGAACCTGATATGTCTTTTTCAGGAATCACAAGAGAACCAAACTTCATTTCCAAGAGAAGGGTGCCTCACCATAATCCACAGATTTCTAAGTCCTTTGAATGGACAGCAGATTGTGATTTGAATGACCCACTCGAAGCTGAAGGTCTTGGAACTGAGGAGTTGCACACAGACCAGAACAACAACGATATGAATCAGGAAAAAACTGAAATGCCAGAAGGACCCAGACTCCCTCCGGAAGTTTGGTCGCATTCAGTAGATTCTAGAGGTGAAACAGCTCTTGCCCTTGCAGAAAATAACATGAAGAGATCACTCTCTGCAGCTCCACCAAATCAAAATGAAGCATTTTCATCTCCAAAAAAGGAATTAGAAAAAATGGGTAATGGGGTAAGGGGAGGTTTTTTTTTTTGACTGGTGTAAAAATGACTGAGCTGATACTTGAAGTAATGCAATGCACATACAGAAGCCCCTGTTGTCTGTCCTTAGTTCTGTATTTTGATATTCTACTTTATAGCCTCTTTGTAGAGAGAACAGTACATTTGAGACTAGATTTTGGTTCCACTTAAGTCAATAGAAATTTGCCTTAATGTGCCATCACTACTGGTTTCAGTTAAACAAGCATTTAGCCAATAATACGTAGACCTTTTGGTGTTGTTGGCTGTAATGAGAAAATGTACTTTGCATTCATTCAATTTATACAGCCAAAACCCAAACCATTGTTTGAAAGCGTGTTGAAAGATCTAACTTGCAGAACATCGCAGGAAAGGGAACAATTGGTGTGGTTTATGTTTTCTCTTTTATGTCGTCAGCTTCATAGAGTCCTTCAGAGGAAAGCAGGCATGAATATTTCACATTTAAATACTTTCCCCAGAAATTCTGAATATCAAAGCCAGTTTGTTTGGAAGAGTCCTCATGAAAAGTCACCAATACTTGCAGCTGAACAGGTAATTTTAAAGAATCCAAAAAGTAAATGAATACTTTTACGCATCAGCAAAACTGCTTACCTTCCAAGATTTCCTTTCTTCCTGTTTTGGTGGGGGAATGACAAACTTGAATGTTACGATTCTTTTTTTCTTACTATGATGCAAAAGTGCGGTATAATTACAGAATCACAGAGTGGTAGGGGTTGGAAGGGACATCTGGAGATCATCCAGTCCAACCCCCTGCTAGAGCAGGTTGACCTAGAGCAGGTTGCACAGGATCATATCCAGGTGGATTTTGAATGTCTCTGGAGAAGGGGACTCCACAGAGTCTCTGGGCAGCCAGTTCCAGTGCTCTACCACCTTCAGAGAAGTTTCTTCTCAGGTTTAAATGGATCTTGCTGTGTTCCAGTTTGTGCCTGTTGCCCCTTGCCCTGTCACTGGGCACCACTGAGAAGAGTCTGGCCCCATCCTCTTGACATCTGCCCTTTAGATATTAATAAACATTGATAAGATCCTCTCTCAGTCTTCTCCAGGCTAAACAGACCCGGGCCTCTCACGCTTTCCTCATAAGAGAGATGGTCCAGTCCCCTAATCATCTTTGTAGCCCTTCACTGGACTCTTTCCAGTAGCTCTTTGTCCCTCTTGAACTGGGGAGCCTAAAACTGGACAGAGTACTCCAGATGTGGCCTCACCAGGGCAGAGTAGAGAGGGAGGAGAACCTCCTTCGACATGCTGGTCATGCTTTTAATGTACCCCAGGATTCCGTTGGCTGCCTTGGCCACAAGGGCACATTGCTGGCTCATAATCAACGTGGTTATCCACCAGGTCTGCAAGATCCTTCTTTCCAGAGTTGCTTTCCAGCAGGCCTACCCCTAACCTGTACTGGTGCCTGGGGTTATTCCTCCCCAGGTGCAGGACCAGCAGCAGCCATGTAGCCAGAGGTTGATACGCATTATATGCCTATTTCTGGCTGCCCCCTTGCCTCCAGCTGGTAAAATGGAAGGCAAGATAACTTGGGCACTGATATTCTTCACTTGCTCCAGCAGGGCTCTGTAGTCTTCCTTGATTCTACCCAGGTTCCAAGTTGCAGAATTAGATTTCATTCTCTGTGATTCTTTATTGTAGTCAGGTCTAATTACTTGCTGCTCTTATCCCTGATTATATTCTATCCTTTCTAATAGGACCATTTTCTTCTGTTTATATTAATTTCCCTTAGGAACACTAAGATCCTGCTCAAATGTTGCCCTTCATTTTTATGTTGTCTAGTATATAGCTAACCAACAGTTATCCCAAGTTAGATTATAAGTCAGACTTAAGCAAAGCTATGCATGTGATGTATGGTATGATCTTTTAACTGAGCATGCCATGAGAGGTCATACCTTACCACGTATTAGGCAAATTCTCTGCCTTGGTTTACCATACAGTGGTGTTTGGCGATAGTGGATAGCTCAGATTACCCAAGGGCTAAGCATCCAGTTCTAACACAGTTGTCTGGACTGTGATGTTGTGGACTGGACATGTACTGAGGACTTGTAGGGAAGTTTTATGGCACATGTTTTAAAAAATTTATACGACTCTGAAGATGAACTGTCTTCCCTAAAAACTGCTATTAGTGAACTTCAGTAAGAACAGTGTTTGACCACAGGTTTAACTGTGTCTGACTCTGTCACTTTGAAATATATTTTTATCAGGTTAAGTTTCTCTTCAGTTGTCCTAGAAGGTAATTAATCTGCACATGCTGTACTTGTAGACATGACCTCTGCTCATATGTGAGTGTATTTGCATGAATTGGTTAAAAGATTTTGAAAATTTAGCCTTAAGGTAAGCAAATTGGACTTTTTGTTTGTTTTCTTTTCCCCAAGGTTATTTGCAATGCGAGTAAATCCATACCTCAGTTTAAATCTCCTGCAATTACTTCTGAAACTGCATATGAGAGAAACTTAAATGGGTCTCCTCCTGCTAAGGGTCCACAAGAGAGAGGGGGTTCAGAAGAGAAAGAATTTCTGGTTTGTGAACAAGTATTTCCCTAAAAAGAAGTCATTAGTATACTTTTGTAATTTTGATTGTGCTTTTTTATAATGTGGGGTTGGGTATATTTTGACATTTTTTAGTTACATTCTAGAGCTGTTGCTAATGACACTGGACTCTGTTAACAGTGGTTTTGCTATAAAACACTGAAAGTAACGGCACAGCTCTGTTTGCTCTTAGGGGTTTCTATAGTGAGTTCTGTTGTTTCTATAGTGTATTTGTTCAGTTTGCAGTGACATTTTAAATGTGTTTTTCCTGTCACCTTAATTTATGAGTTTTCAAGTGGGTTCTTTTTTTTTAAATAGAAACTTTGATTTTAGTCATTAGGACAGTTTCTGAAATCTGAATCTCTGATTTATGCTCCCATTGGTACCGGTGTAGTCTCTTGGAATGCAGGAGGGCTGGATTGGAGGGCTGGAACTTTTTGGATCTCATAAATCAGACATAGCATGAATTAAAAAAAAAAAAATTGATGTATGGAACATGCCACAGTTGGAATTGATTTTCACTGAATAGTTGGAATTTGAAGAAACATGGAGGAAGGGTTACAATTCATTTCCCTTTGCCTTAATAAGTTGAAAAGTAAGTAGTTGTATTTAGCACAGGGCTGTTGTTGTAATATTGTTGTTCTATTACACAAGATGTTGTGTAGCTCACGTAGGCCCCATTATTCAGTTCAAAACATTAAAATGTCTTGGTTGGAAATAGTTTGGCTCTGTGAGGCCTCACATTTCCTTGACTTGCTGTTGGCTTGGAGGTACTTAAGTGGACTTTTAGGAAACACAGCTGTGGCCGTTTTACCAGATACATTTAATGGAAAGGAATTGTTTCAGACCGAGACCTTCTAAAAGTAGGTGAGAGCAATTCAGGCTGCATGAGAGCTAGCATATTTTGCAGGGTGAGTGTACGAATGTCTGTTTTTGTAGCAAGCTGCCAGTGTTTGAGCACACTGCTGCAAGTGTAGTGTTGTCTAAATTCCTGCAGGTTAGCTAACCATCCTTTGGGTAAAAGGGCCACATGGGAGTCTCTTCAGTACCCATCTCTGTTCCTTGATAAAACAGAACGAGCCGTTGTCAGACAGCGTGTTCACTAGGACTGTTACTGCGCAAACTGCGTACTTGGCATGGAGTGCCTGTGGCTCAGTTTAAGCTGGTGGTACTTTTGAGGTTCTTAAAGATGATTGTTGCACTGGAGGCTTTATCATTTAAAACTCAGACCTGCCCAGTGCTTTAGACCTCATCGGAGAATGAGGAAAATTTTATGTCTCCTTTTGCGTCTTTTAGCGCATATGATAAAGCTTGAAAGACATGAGGCTTTCAGGAAGCATTTCTTTGGTTTTAGTGTTGGAAATTCAGGTTATGTTTTCCCAGGAGAGCTAATAAAGTGAAGGAAGAGAAGGCATGAGAAGGGAATTTTGGTGAAAGTGTCTAGAACGCTTCTTGTTTATACCAGTATCTCTTCTCTGATGAGTATCTTGAAGAGTTTTGGGGGATTTTGGGGGGCTTTTTTTCTTTCCTATTTTTGTTTTTTTCTTGGATTTGAACAATAATCTGTGAAGAATCAGAAATCATGCATGAGAATTCCAAGAGGATAAAATAAGCAGGAAAAGAATGGTCTTTGATGTGAAAACTGAACAAATTATTCTGAGCTCTCATAAACCTGTATGGCAGCAAATTAAAAATTTGCCTTTTTGTTTATTATAAATTGATTTATATTGCCTGACTATAAAGCTCAGAGTTTATCTTTTTTTAAATTACATAATACATAAATATACATAATAAGTCTTACACAACTCAGGTTAGAATGCACAGGTATTGAATTTTATTTTTGTGTTTCATGTTAAATTAATTTTGTAAAGCATACAAAATGAATTATTTAACCAAATGTTGCACTCAGAATCTTAGCTTTGGCATTTTGCTAGTTTTATATTAACAAAGGACTGTAATATTCTTGTTTGTATTAAATATGCAAAACAACTAACTGAAATAACTTACTGGAAAAGCTTGATATCAAAAGGAATATGAGGGCTTTCAGATTGTTAGCTAATGTGGTATTTTTAAAATTATCTTTGCCTTAGAGTAAGAGGGAAGAACCGTTTCAAAAGCCAGCAGAAGATGCAGCAAAACAAGGGAAATCAGAACAGAAACATCTTAAACAAAAAAATAAGCAACATAACAGTCCAAAGCCCCTCTCTTTACATACAAGTCGTGGGTATGTATAAAACAGGAAAACCTAGCCTAGTGAGTAGGTGTATAGCAGCCTAATATTTAGAATGCTAGATGATGGACCTTTAACCATGCCATGCTACAGTTGCCGGGGCGAATGCCCCCTTGCAGCTGGGATTGAGTTTTCAGTAGGTACATCTAAGCTTGGTGTTAATTTCCACCCCCTTCTTTAGGCAGTGGAAGTGGAAGCTTTGTAACCTTCTGGCACAATAAATTTAACATGAGTGAATTTAAACTGATACAGTGCTGCTACTAAACTTTCAGTGAATGCTTTGGAAATTGTAGTCACCTGCCAAACTACTCTCCTGTGCTTGCTCCACACCTTAAAACTGTGATGATTGTACTTGATATCTGCTTCCTCTACTCTGTACCACCACCTGTCCCAGAGTAACACATGAGGAGAAGGGAAGTAGAGAAATCTGTCCCATTTAGGGTAATCTGAAAAGCATGGAAATAAAACGAAATTGCATGTTACTGAGCACTGTCAAAGTATCTTTTTCTTCTGCCGTATACCTACGTTGCAGGAACTGAACTCCTGTTTCCATTTCTACACATCTGAGATAGGCTAAGAGAAATAAAATGCCAGAATGGCTGGAGGTTTTAAAATGTGTAAATTAATCCATTTGTGCTGTCTTTGTGCTTACTGCATGACCCAGCGATTGCTTTGTTCCACATGACTTTCTGGCAGTGTTAAGGCATTAGAGTAAAGATGACAGAGGAGACTTACATAGGTCTAAATGCTGTTGGATATTGGGACATAATTACAAAATGATCACCCAAAATTCTATGACATAAAATTGCGTAATGAAAAGATGAGTGGGTGGTTAGTATAGTTAAAACCTTTAACTCTTTGGTTTTCGTAGCTCTTTGATGTAGTAGATCGTAGTCAATTTTGCAGTGCCTCTTATGCCTTCAGTGTGGTAGCACAAGACAGTAGTTTCCAAAACAGTCACTGGGTAAGTAGCTGTCAAAATGTCCAGGTTCTTGGTACACAGACACAGCTGTCACTTTGTATTCAAGCTGTATTGCATGGCATTTTTTGCAGCAGAATCACTGGGATCAAGGCACAGCAGTGACCTGTTTTTGAGCTAAACCATGAGTTTTGCAAACAAAACTGAAGGAATTCTGTCAGTTTCAAAGAAAGGGACATATGGAAGGAAATTTTGAATATAAAGGGTTTTTTGCCTTGGTATTTTTCTTTTTACAAGGTATATTTTATTCTCTGTTTTCAAGCTTTCGTGATCTATTTCTGAAGAAGGTCTTAAAAAGAGGGCTTTTCACCCAATGCTGAATATATTAAAATAAAGTTAGTAATGTTCTGAAGTATGATTAAAAACAAAAACCTCTTTAGATTTAAGCTGATAAACTCACAGTTCAGTGCCTAAGGACTTGAAGTATTGCTTATTGCCTGCTGTGGCTCAGACGAATTAATTTTTCTGTGTATGTGTGTGGCAGAAGGGAAAATGAATCCTTTTTCAAGCAGTGAGGCCTTTTGAAGATCAAAGCCAGTAAGACACAGATTAATTATACTGACGACCATTGTTCTGGTAGTCAGATGTTTCTAGGCCCAACAGTTTGCCCCACTCATATGCAGAGCGCCTTTAGCAGTTCATAGAAGGAAAGATCTCAGACACAGTGCCAAACCAGGCCTTTTTTTTTTTTAAAACACCTTCATCAGTGCTGTCAACAATGATGCTGCACTTGCATTGAAGTAACTGAGGCTTTTGTGTGTATTATGTTCTGTTCATTTGGCTGTCAGGGCAAAAGCTTCTGGCAGAAGGGTTGCAAGGAAAAACCGACTGGTGTAACTATCTGAAGAGCCACCATGAATGAGCTCTTTCACAGCTTTCCTAGTTGTGTTGGTAGGGATGAGCTGTGTTTCAAAGCGTGTTTTTTGCATCTCAGCTCTGGCATTTAAGTGCAAGTGCTTACTTATTGTTGATACAACTTTAAAAGTGCTCTTGAAAGAGTATTCTGGGTATCGAGCTTTATTCTTTCTGTCTTTTTTCCTCTGCTCATTCTTTATTTCTTAGGAAGATGAACACTGAATATAGGTCTAAATTTTTATCTCCAGCCCATTATTTCTACAAGGATGGAGTTTGGACTCGTATCAGGAGTAAAGTTCCCAACCAGGTGAGTATTCTTAAAAAAATCTGAAGCCTGAGTATGCTTTGTATTTTGATTTTTATTTGCAAAAAATTTTGACTTGTGGTGTTTATAAGATACAATTTTGAGATTATACTGCTAATGACTCAAGCTCCCAAAGGTGAGTATACTAAGAAGATGATGTTCTGGCAAGCCAGTATAGTGTGTAGTAAGATCAAAAAAGAGACAGTGTGACTTAGACTATTTATTAATGTGATACGCACAGTGAGGGAGGAGCTTTGTTTCCCTTACAAATCAGAATCACCCAGAACAGAGTCTCTTGGAGCAGGTGATTGATGTTCAGCCCAGCTGTAAGAAGCTCAAGTTTTCAAAGTGTGGAATCAGATAATAGGAAGGAAAGGCCAGCATACATATCAGCCTAGGTCAGCTTGATAGTCAAGATCAGTTTACTAGCTTGCCATGCTGAATCCATTCAGAGCAGTCAGCTGACATCAGTCATACACAACCCAAAATTAAGAGTTGCTCTTGTAAGTTTCAGCTAATCTAAGTATTTTCATGTAGTTTATTCAGTAACTGTGATCATGCTGTGTGGGATCTTGTTTGATGGAACTCTGAAAATGCCAAACAGCTTTAAGACCATAGGATTTTTGAGCAGGATTATTGAGTGTGGTTTCCTGAATTAGTCAAGTAAATCAAAACTGTTAGCATTGTGCTAAGAAATAGCTAGAGCAGTTCTGCAACTGTCAGATTTCACTGAAGTGACTTAGTCTTCTCCTAGCTCATAGAGGGAGACTTTATGAGACACTGTGTGTTGCTAAACATGTGGCAAATACTGAAAATGTAACTTCCCTCATCAGATGGGACCAGCTGATGTGGAAGTTAGAACTGGAGCAGATGGCTCTAGGGTATTGAGCTTTGAGATTTTGGAAACAGTGTTGTCTAGAAATTGTAGGAGTAGTGTGGTCACATTCAGGTTTTTGTTTTCTCACTGGACTTGATCTAGCAAGTCACTTTATTTCTTTTTTTTGGCTAAAAGAAACATATGGAAGGAGGAGTCACTGCAGCGGAGTCAAAGGAAAGAATGAGGAGACTGTAAGTGGAGGATAGGTGTTCTGCTTTATCAGGCAGGATCCTTTATGGGTCGTGTTTCAGAAGTGGAGGAAGTAAGTGTATGTGGAGTTTAATTAGAATGTATGGGAAAATAAGAAATTGCTATGCTGTAGGTATTAATTTTAGATGTGTCTGACTTCTCCATGGAGATTTTCTTGCTAACAAAGGAATTGCAGAGGAAACTAGAAACAAGTTACTTAGGAGTAAGCATGAAGAATTCAAAAAAGAATTATCAGGATTTTTAGGGCCTTCTAAATGAAGGGGTTGTGCTGGGTAGCTGGAAGAGCCAAATTAATATTAAGACTATAATAACAAATGTTTTATTGATGACAAATGTGCTTAGATTACATACACATTTAATGTATGCATGCCTACATTAGCTCATAGTATGAGTTCATATAGAGGATACTTTTATAACTGGAATTACCTGAATTTCTGCTCTTCTCTTAGACTTTAAATCATGTCTCTGGGAGCATACGTCATGGTTTAACCCACACAGCCGCTCACTCACTCCTCCCCAGTGGGATGGGGGAGAGAATCAGGAAGGTAAAAGTGAGAAAATTTGTAGTCTGGGATAAGAACAGGTTAACAGGTAGAGTAAAAGCTGCACACCCAAGCAAAGCAAGCCAAGGAATTCATTCCCCCCTTCCCATCGGCAGCAGGTGTTCAGCTGTCTCCAGGAAAGCCGGGTTCCGTCACACATAACAGTTACTTGGGAAGGCAAACGTCAGCATTCCAAACGTCCCCCCCTTCTTCCTTCTTCCTTCTTCCTCCAGCTTTTATTGCTGAGCATGACATCTTATGGTCTGGGACATCCCTTTGGTCAGCTGGAGTCAGCTGTCCCACCTGTGTCAACCCCAATTACATGTGCACCCCCAGTCTACTCACTGGTGGGGCAGTCTGAGAAGCAGAAAAGTCCTTGACTGTGTAAGCACCGTTCAGCAGTGACTAAAACATCCCTGTGTTATCAACACTATTTTCATTACAAGTCCAAAACACAGCCCCATACCAGCTACTCTGAAGAAATTTAACTCTATCCCAGCCAAAACCAGTACAGTATGTCAAACTAGTTTTGCTAGTAGACAAATACTTTGCTTGTGTAAATCTGATATTATATGAGTTTTTTTTCTATATAGACATTTATAATTTTCTCTTGTTAATACTTCCATATGTATCACTGAGGGATATAACTCTTCAAAAAGAAATTTTTTGTGGGTGTGGCGAAAACAAAAAGCAATAGTAAAGCTTGGAATTTTCTGGTCTTCAAGACAGGTTGGAAGAAAACCAAGGTTAATCCTTAAAACCTCTGTTAATATAAGAATAAAAATCCTAATAGATCCTTGGCCATGTTGGTTTTTTCCTTTTCTTTTCTCTTTTTTTTTTTCTTTTTTGTATCCATCAATATTTTTGTTCTAAAAGCTACAGGGTACGATCCAACATGGCTAAAATAGTAGGACTAGATAAAATACTTCATTCAGGGTTGAGACATAAGAGTCTAGCCATTTCACAGATACTTCCTGAGCAGAATAGTGAAAGTATGCGTAGCTTGGAAAAAGGGTCCAGTGCATCTGTTTTGTTGTAAAGCAACAAAGGTTCTTGGGCCATTCACAGTATAGGCTG
>NW_010395893.1:0-2250 GCF_000710305.1 Buceros rhinoceros silvestris
TGCCACAGATGGTCCCAGTGACCTCCAGGCAGGGTGTGACTCCTTCACCACTGATCTCTAGCCTCACTCTTCAACTGCTGCTTTTCCCATCTGTTTCTCCACCCATCAGACTGCAATGGCCCAACTGGGGGACAGGAACATGGACAGAGACCATGTCCAAAGTCCTGGTGAAGCTGAGGGAAACACCATCTCCTGTTCCCCCCTCACGCACAAAGGCAGTTCCTTCCTCAAGGGAGGCAGTCAGGGCACTGAGGCACAACTGGCCCATGGCAAGTCCATGCTGATGGTTCTTGGACATGGACGTCTCTTGTAAGTGCCAAGCAGTGTCACCCAAGAGGACACTCCTGGATGGCTCCCTCCTCCCCAGGGGCAGCTGACACAGCCCGGGCTGCCCTGGCTGCCCCTGCTGCTGGCCCATGGCAAGTCCATGCTGATGGTTCTTGGACATGGACGTCTCTTGTAAGTGCCAAGCAGTGTCACCCAAGAGGACACTCCTGGATGGCTCCCTCCTCCCCAGGGGCAGCTGACACAGCCTGGGCTGCCCTGGCTGCCACTGCTGGCCTCTGCCAAAGGTGCTGCACCATTGGTCTGTCCTCACTTCCAGGAGATCTCGACCAACACCAGGACCTTTCCCAAGGGATGTTCGCAGAAATAGCAGCAGTCCCCAGGAACTCCAGGGCCACCATCCTGCCTGTTCCACTCTGGGTTTAGTTTCTCTCATCTCTCAGGGACTTTCCCCTCTCTTGATCCAATGACCATTTCTCAAGGCATCTGTCCAGGTACAGATGGGCTCCACAAAGGCCCTTCCCATGGTGCTCCACTTTTCTCCTTCTCCTCCTCTTTGCTCATTCTGGTTCCTCTCAGCTCTGCAGCTGCTTGGCGCTCCAGGGAGTTCAAAGCTCACCTGGCTTTCAGCAGTCACATTGTGTCCTCAGCCACCTCTAGAAATCTGCTCAGATCGACCTTTTGGTCTCTCTTGATCTAAACCATTGCTGAGGAGATGATCCCTTGGAGAGGGGCAACCTCAGGAGAGGCAGCTTGTGCTGTTCATATAGTGTAGAAGCGTGAGACCAGCACCAGTGATGGAAGTACCAGGTGGCCAATGACAGAACTGGTGGGGTTGGGGAGGGGCCAAGTTCTCCATGCAGTGTCAGATCTCAAGGGACAGCTTCTGCGGCCAGTGCAGAGCTCCTGAGGAGACCCCCTGGATCAATATTCCTTGGAGATGCTTCTATCACCTCTGCTCCACACTGAACAGGGAGTAGGAATATCCTGTGAAATAAGAAATCATTTTTATTGGGTGCACTTTGAAATCTTCCTCCTGAACCACACTGTAAAAGACTCCAATGACCTGCACAAGCCTTGGAGATGGGAAGAGCATTGCAGGCAGAGACAGGGCTCGTTAGGGCTTTCTGGGTGTTCATGAGCCCCAGGGGGTGTTTGGGGCTGAGTCCATGAACTTCAGGCACTGAGAGGAGATGGAACAAAGTGCTCCAGAAGTCAGAAGCCAAACCCAAAGCACCTGGAAGTCTTGATTGGCCCCACTGAGGGTGGTTCCTAACAGAGCCTCCCCAGGGACTTGTTAGAGCAGATCACTGAAGGCTGTGGTTCCAGAGAGACCAAGGCCAAAGGCAGGTGTCCCTGATGCTGAGAGAAGCCTGGGTTTGGCTGAGGAAGCACAAAGGCCAAACCCTTTGTGCTTGAAGACAATGAGAAGGGTGATCCTGGCCCTCACATGTGGCTCAGGGCTCTTCCTAGGCCTGTGGGATGTTGGGTGAGCAAGGCTCAGTGAAGGACAACAATGGTACAAGAACTTCCAGCTTCCCCATGGGGTGGCAAGGAGGAAAGGAGGCCCTGGTGCATGAGAACCACATGTCTTCTGAGAGGCCTCAGGGGCAGAGACAATTGCCAGAGCCAAGGGGACAGAGACCAGGTTCGTACTGGTGCCTTCCAGCCTTGCCAGAGCCCTTGGCCATTTCTCCTGCAGGCTGTCCTACTCTGGCTCATGCCTGCACCTCTTGCCTTTCGGGCTGCTGACACCCATATCCCTTCCTCAACCAGCTCTCACTCCATGATTTTGTCAGGGTGACCACTTGCACCACAGCACTACTCTTTGAAGGACTTTTCTTCCTCCTCATAGCCAGTCTCCACTTTAGTATTTGCAATAAGCGACATTTCTTTTCTCTCCGGCTTTTTCCCACTACCAAGGGAGGTTCGACCATCTCAAAGTGAACCATTCAAGCAGGGAAC
>NW_010395894.1:0-5668 GCF_000710305.1 Buceros rhinoceros silvestris
GGGTCAAGCTCTCTGCTTCAATGGCCGGTGTTTGAGGAGAACTATGTCTGTTCTTCTTTTGATCCCAATCTGTCCGTTCCTGAATCCAGTTCCAGAATAGCTCTGGAATTCGGTTCCCATATGCCACTGAGGGCAGTCAGGGACTTGCCAGGTGCCTGTCCTGGTGATGTAATTGCCATCAGGGGGTTTGGGTTCAATATTGGGTTTGTATACATTTGTATATTTTTCATTTTATTGTTATGGGTTTATTAGAGTTGTTTTAGTTCTTTTTTCCAATCCTTTCCCTTATTCCCTTTCCCTTCCCCTTCTAGAAGGGACGAGAGGTTAATAGAGAGCATCCGTCATTCATCTAGTGGCCAGCCCAGCCCTAACCCTTGACACCATAAGATAAGAGCATGTCGTGAAGCAGACGAGATGCAGTTAGTGAGCGCTGAAAGTGCCCTGCAGCTCCCACAGGCCACTGTCCCCCGCTTCCCAACCCCACAGGAGCCCCTGCACCACACTGGTGCTTCAGTACAGTGCTGCACTGGCATGGCAGAGTTGCTGGCCAAGGGACTGAGCTCTTGGGTTGGGCTGGAGCAGCCTTGATCAGGCTGTTGGCCAGATCCCGTGAGAGGAAGCGGGGTAAGGGTGCATACTCCCCATGGAAAATAGCCAGCTTTTTGGAAGAAAAAAACAGAGGTGTGGCCTGTATTTCTTACTTGCACTCAGATTGACTAAGGCCAGCCCTGGAAATACCATCTTCAGGGTAGATCATGGTTTGTACAGGTTGTTTGGTGTTTCTTTAGATTGCTTTCACCACAGAAAACAAATGTCAGTACTGAACATACATACACAAAATATAAGGCATGGAACTGAACAGCTCTTTCGTTTTTACAGCCTCGGCAATACAAATGCAATTGATTAAATGCCTGAACTCCAAACCAACGGAGACTTGGCAGCACCATCTCTCCTGAGGATGCTGGATTCACCCCAGCTTTTAAGAAGCAAGTAACAGTTTCTTGATTTCAAAGAGTGCTGGAGAGGACCTTGGGCTTTGCCAACAACTGTCTGCCTCCCACGTTTCCTCTCCCCTTGTCCCACCCTCACACAGGCACACACATGACTCGAGTGACTGCACATTAGCTCAGGTCGTTACTCGCTGTCATGTCTGGAGTCTCTGTGCATTCACTTTGTTCTTTTATGGAAAAATAATTGATTTAGTCTTTCTGGAGGCAACAGTTCCCTTCTCACTTTCCAAGAGTTTGCTGTCTGTATGTTTATTGTTTTTCTCAGAGGTCTGGGAGGCCCTATACCATGACCTAACTGTAACCCTTGTTTCCTGTTTCAGATGAAATACTGTTAAATGGCTAACAAAGAAAAAAACCCACCCCACCCCCCCAAAAAAAAACCAAACCAAAACAACCAGCTGGTATTTTCCACTTGTGAAAAGACAGTAAAAAGTCAGCTCATGTTGTAACTGTGAGAGTTTATAAATTGCCTTCACTCCATGACATCAGATACCTGCTAGTTTTGAAGACAAATATTATGTCGCACATTATAAGTGCAGTGGTTTTTTTTATATAAAAAAAGCAACTCATGTTTCTGAGTCACATTGGGCCAAGATAAACACAGGGGAGAGCAGCTATTTTAAGGGGGTAGGACTAGACATTTCTCGTGGTGCTGCGAGGGCTGTGTATGGGCAGGGAAGGGGTGGCCAAGTTCAGGGCACAGCCATGGGGTCCTGCAGGAGGGGGCGCTGCCATTGGTTACCGCAGGAGGGGCATCCATAGGGTTCAGGTACAGCCGTTGCCTGCCCCCACGGTAGCCCCAGCAACTTCCCAGGTGGAAGCAGGGGCAGCCCCAACACCCCAAGGATGACAGCAGGGCCAAGAACTCAGCTCTCTGCAGCACAGGCAGCAATGAGGACGCTGGGGACCAGCACGGGCATGGGGGAGATCCCCTGAGTGAGGGCTGAGCTGATCCCCATGTGAAGAGAGGCACAGGAAGGGTGGCCTGTAGAAGAAGCCAGCCTTGGTTAGTCCTTGTATTTCATTAACATAGCCTTAGCTTACAACGTGGCCCATTAAGAGTTTGCCTGATGCTTCCTGGTTTAAGATCCTGTATTCCACTTCTTATCCAGCCATCAGTCACAGGTTCCCTCGAAATACATACATATGCATACACACATATGCATATATAAATACACATCCCCACACCCCCTTTTCCAAGAAGGAAGCCAGGAAAAGCTTTCCTGTTTCTCTGTAATAAAAATAACTCTTGTTTTCTGTTGTTTTCCTTGAAAAGCTCCATTAATTTTAAGACAGTCGCACCAGCACAACAGAGGAAAACGTACCGAGAGTGACCACAATATCTGGACTTAAAGCCAAGCTTCCCCTGAGGGAAAGTATGAAAAACCCAACCTTCCATGTTGGCTAATTAGGCAGACAAACCTCGGGCGTGAAAGCTGGAGGTGGAGTTCATTGCCAGCGTTTTGGTGCAGAAGCTCATGCTTAGTTTAATTACAGTTAATATGAAGTTTCCTACTCTTGTTCTTCGCTTTCGGGTGCGGGTGGGGATGCACGTCAGAGCTGACCCAGTTGCAGGGTGTTGTTGGTATTGCTTGTCCTTTATCAAAACCTGCATGGGCTGTGTTTCCCAAGACAGGAGCCAGGTGAGACACTTCTGTTGGCTGCCGTTATCATGTAAAGATGCTCACACCCAACTATAAAATGCTGACTTGGAAGAGCTTTGAACTGGTAATCACACCTTCCTGTGCTTGGGAGTTTTAATTTGAGTAATTCAAGCACTGTGTTTGGAGATTCAATTTTCTTTTGAATCCATATGCTTGTTTACTTTCCTAAAGATACATAATTTTTATTAGAAGTTGTTAAGAAGTTGACGAATAGGCACTTTAAAATTTATACTTCTTTTGGTCAAATGGAAGAAATAATGTAGCCTGAAATCCAAGTATTTAGAGTCTTAATCTTTTATGTTATTGAGGAATTAATGATATGCTTCTTTATCACTGGTTAATTTCTTGTTTTCTTTGCTTATGGTTTGTGGCATGTTCTGTTGGGACAGAAATTGGACATCTTTTGGTATATTAGTTACTATCAGTTAAATGTGCTGGACTCAAATTTTGAACTTAAATGTTTCGCACTTGACTGTTTAAGAAAGTATTTAGTATTGGCAGTCATTTCTACGATTTTAGGTCTATTAATCTCACTCCATCACTCAGGTTTTATGGTCTTTATGTAGCTTGGAAGAGGAAAATGAAGCCTTTGCTTCTCCAGCTTACTGTTTCTTCCCAACCTAGGTGAGCAGGGTGAAGCATAGACGGTGACTTGATGCAAAACCATCTTCTGTCAAAAGCTTCAGCAAGTTCTGCTGCTCCACTGCACTCCACCAATGGCTTCGCTTTCTTTGACACTCCCAGGTCAAACACATATTGCTTCCTTTTATTAACTAGTAGCTGGAGTTTGCTGTCTACCTCACTGTGTTCAGAGAATGAACGTACAGCTGAACATATCATTTTATAAAATGTGTTTGACTACATTTTTAATCCATTTTGTATTTATTTAATCTTGACATTCCGTCAAGGTTGTGTCTCTGGATTGACAATGGCTACTTGACCCCTCATGAATTAGTTTAGCAATTTTAAAGGCAAGTACTGCAATACTTGATCTCCATCCACTGTCAAACATCCCTGCCTGTCACACTGCAGGGATGCTGCAGCCTGGGCTGCACAGCAGACAACAACGAGGGTTGTTCTTCCACACCGAAACCCAGGGGTAGGACCTGACAGGATGGCATGGGAGCTGAGGTTTTTCACCACAGGTATCTATCTCACCTGGTGGCCCCTGTGATAGATGAGGGCAAAAGAGGCAACTGGGCTGGATGTGTTGTAACAAATCCTATGACAATATCCATAGTAATTTTTATAGTCGTCTTAATTCTTACTGTCTCCTATATAGACCAGCTTGAGACAAAAAATAAAGAAATCTTTGGGGAGGTTTTCTTAATAGGCCATGCTACCAGTTGTTAGTTTCATACTCATAATTGCAAGTCATTTTTGTGCCAGACATAGATATGGTAGAGGGGCTGATTTAAGCTTGTTAACAGAGAAGAATTAATAACCTTTTATTTATAAATAAAATAACTAGTCCAATTGTATAAGTAAGAAGAGATTTTTGTATTCTATCTTTAATTAAAAACTTTCCTGAAAACAAAGTATTTCCTGAAAACCTGTCATTGCTGAAAGAGAGGTTCATTATTAATTTAATGAAAAGCTACCATCCTAGACTTGAATTTTTGACCAAAAGCTGGGGCCAAAACAAAGCAGTATGCATTCATTTCTGATAAAGGCACTTGAAATGGTGTAGTCCTGCTTTCTGAAGAGGAGGAGTGGGCCAGAGCAGATCCCATATTTTCACACTGAATTCCCATTTCACCTCCTGTCTCGCTCCCAAAGTTTATAAAAATCTTAATGGGCTAAATCAGAAACAAGTGTCTTTGTGTAAAATTAAAAATATTCATCTGGTGTTAAAAAAGGGGCAGAGTGTCAAAAGGGTACTTTGTTACCGGTGTGCCTGACTCAGGTCCAACTAGACCTTGCCTATCTTTCAGAAAGAAAAAATCTAGCAGAAAACGTAATGACAAAAAGTGTGTCGGAAAATTTTCATTCTGAAACGTTGCTCCAGAGTCAGCTGAGAATTCCGTAATCTCCAAGCACGTCTGAAGAAGCAGCAGCATGATGGATACAAGGGAGGAGAACTGAAGGCAAAATGGCAACAGTTAAATGAGTGGTTTGAGTGAGTTCAGTAGTAATTTAGGAGATGATTGTGGTCATTTGAGACAGAGAGAGAGGGAAAAAGGGAGGAGAGTGCTGCAGAGATGATTCTCCTAAAAGCTAATTTCTGTGTTAGTTGGTTTTGGAGAGTGGAATTGATTCACCCACGCGTCTCATGATTTGTAAGGAAAAGTGTATTTTCTGTTTTCAAATGGGTGCTGATTTCTTGAAGCAAGTCACAAATGTCAGTGGCAAAAGCATCTTCAATTCCCAAAGAAATGTGTCTGAGTTGATTACTTCATCTGCTTTTCTCATTCTATCTATGGCCAGGTATAAAAGTCAAGAGATTTAGGATCGAATCTGAATGATACAATACAGCTCTTCCTGAAGTGCTCTCTCTGTCAGGGTGAACCTGCGGCAAAGTTGGGGATGTCTCGTCCTCTGTGAAACACAAGCTGAGAATAGCAACTCAGTTCTTTTCAGTAAGGCAGCAAGTTATAGAGAAACAAACAAGAAAAAAACCGATCTGATTTTGAACTGTGATTGTAAAAGCTTCTAAGGCTGAAATACTGAAAGACCCATCATAAATAGATACGCTTCCTGATTCAGATTTAGCTGCAAACTAGATTGGCCTATAATAATGCTGCTCTAATTATTTGAGAATGGGGCCTTTTTCAGAGCTATGTTTTTGTCTGAAGGAGAGATATTTTAAAGTTCAGCATTCTGCAAAACAACCTGTATGGTAAGTGTACTCTGGCATACGTATGAATCATGTCGTTTAAACTGAGTACACAAAAACTCGTGGCCCAAAGCCATCACGTTTTAATAGCTATAGTTCATGGAAGGAGCATTACCCAGAGCAGAAATCCATTTAAAAGCTGCAGAGGTGCTTTTCCC
>NW_010395894.1:5758-6986 GCF_000710305.1 Buceros rhinoceros silvestris
CCTACATGCACGCACAGTGTACCGCTGCTGGACAAATAGATAAATGTAACCCGTTGGACCTGCAAATCAATTTCTGTATTGTTAGAGACAAGTGAAAATGCGACTTTTGCACTATTGACCCCAGGCAGGCTGGGCATTGGTAAAGGCAGGTCAGCCTGCTGCTTCCTTTATGGCTAAACGCTGATAACCTCTTTAAATTATCTCTGACTGAAATCTGGAGGTTGTGGTGAGGAAGGAATAAGAAACATGAGGGTTTTCCGTGCTCTCCTGACACAGCAGTCATGACAAAAGCAAAGGGACCTGAGTTCACAGCAAAGCCCAGCAGGGCCATTGCTGCTGAGCTTTGAGGAACAAGCTCCAGCAGGTTTTGCTGGGACAGCTGGAAGGGCTTGTTGCCCACCGGTGTCCTTTCCAGCCCCTGCGAAGATCCCCAGCCAGTCTTTGGGTAGTTACAGCAGTGTGGGTGGCGTGAGACAGCCTGTTTTGACGGCAAGAGCGAAAATTCTGGGGTTGTTTCATCTTGGAAAGACTACAGGGAGGGCCTACTGCCATCTAGCACAGAAAAGGCTGCTGCAAAGGAATAAAATAGTTCTCTTCAGTCTTAGATAGCAGAAATCAAGGGAGGGTGGGCAGCAGTTGCAGAATAGGAGGGTCAAGTTCAGTACAGACAATACTTTAATATTTTTTCTAAGTCTAACACAGGCCTCCCCAAGCACTAAGGGCAATGCACCACTAAGAGGGCTTATCTGAGCAGGGTGGACCCATCCCTCTGGAGGCTTGTAAGAACAGGATGAACTATCTGTGAGGAATAACACAGGTCGTCAAGGTACGCTTTATGAGTTACACCTCCATTAAGTACAGCAGGAACACAATATCCACCATGCACAGCGTGTATACTGCTATGGTAGGTCTCTGCAGGTCTCTAGGCGTTCAGATTTCTTTCTACTGTCTGTCTCCCCACCACTGAAAATTACTGTCTACACAGATTTGAGGTGAAAAGGCAAGACAGTGTGCAATTCTGATTATGTCACTTCCAGAGGGAGGTGGGACATTAAAGGCCAAATGAGAAAATCAGCAGAAAGACAGACTGCATCATTTCGTCCATAAGTAAAAAAAATTCTTTTTCATGTCTTCATTGTGCTTTGTTCTCTCTCATCTTTGTCTATCACTTCAGAATTCATTTTCTCTTCACTGAACTTAGGGAAAGACATCCCAAGTGGCTAAAATC
>NW_010395894.1:7085-7931 GCF_000710305.1 Buceros rhinoceros silvestris
AGATATTACCTCGACTAGCCTTCATGAGTCTAAAAACACCACAAAACTCCTCTGGCTGTGCAGGCAGGAAGAAGCTTGTACAAATGGCTAATGTAGACGATGTCAAAGAGAGAAAAATTATTTAAAATTAAAAAAAAATAATAACCCAAACAGCAGCATGCTGTTAGTTGGCGCCATCCAAATGCCGATATACATGTTGTCCTTGCGGTGGAGGGCAGGCAATTGATGTAGTATGTTAAAAGATGTCTGTGTCTTTCTTTGTAAATAAATTGTTTAGAGTTCTCAGATTTCTAGCTAAACGGTTACGAAGTTTATCAGGGCTTGCAGAGAGTGTTGGTTCAAAATAGGAACTTGCAATTATCACTCAATTACAGTCCTCCGAAATCAGACAACGAGGCACCATTGGCACAGCCCCAGGAAAACATTCAGTACAGAGATACTAATCAAGATGCTGCTCCTAACAGCTAACAAGAAATTCATTTTAATACACTGTACACTGAGCAGCTTGATGTTGTCAGATCAATTTGCCCCTTTGATTTTGCAGAGTCCCTGTGAATAAAGCGTAAGCTAAGGCTCTGATCCATTCCAGCTATTCCATTATTTACTAGTGTGTCAGAGTATTTTGCAACTGATCTTTTGTGAGGGACTTAGAGCATGTTCTCCAGTCGAGGGAGGGAGGGCATCGAGCAAGCTGCTGAAAGGTAGTAATTTAGCCCACCAGTCATCCATGTCAGCGCCCTAGAACTTTGCCTCAGGGATTTCCCCAGTTCAGAAGATAGTGTTTGTGGGTAGAGCTTGGGTGGACTTTTGCACAGAAGATGCTGTCTGTTTTCTAAACAGCAGGAA
>NW_010395894.1:8026-26286 GCF_000710305.1 Buceros rhinoceros silvestris
CTTTCCCACTAGCACTGCCTGGGGGTGATTTGCATCGGGGGTCTAAGGGAAGACATAGCAATGAAAGTGAAATGGGGAAAATGAGAGGACTCATGAGATGAGATTAAAGCATAGCTGTGCAAGTCAGAGACAAGTTCTTCTCTGTTTTGGAGGTCCAGAGGGTCTCACCTCGGAGCTGGAGAGCACTTTGGCACATGTAAGGATTTAAGCAAGTGGTCATATAAAGTGTGATGATTTTGACTATTGCATCAACTTAAGGATGTAAGCACCAGGCAAACAGAAAGGTGTCGCTTTGTTCCCCTACAAGTTAGTTCATAGAGGTAAGATGAAAGAAGCTTGATACTACTTTCCTCATAATCACACAAATGCAGAGAAGGGCATCTTCCATGTGAAGACCAAATTAGTAGAAACTATGAAACAGCGGTGGAAAACTGTTTTCTACATAACCAGAATATGAATTTGCTCATCTAGAAACATGCTATCATTTCTTGGAAGGACCCAGACAGCCACGGAAACGTGTCACACTTTAGAATTCTATACAATAACTAAATTTAAACACACAATCAAAGAGGTGCTCAGAAATGGTTAGTTTATTTCTTAGTATTTTGCCAGGCTTTAGAGGTTTGGAGTGCTGGAGAGCAAAACTGTAATACAAGATAACAAAACTGGAGCAAGAAAATATCTTAAAGCGTTATTACTCACAAGGTAAAACACTTTGGCTTGAACACTTTGGCTTCCTAGATTCTTATCTGATACATCTAAGCTTCTTGTTCTATATGAAAATAGAGACTCCACCCGTGCTAAGAAAGAAATCTAATTCAAAACAAGCCATGTTTACCAAACTTTCAGATAATAAGTACTGGCATCACACTTTCAGCACACTCCAGCAGTAACAGGTGCCAGGTTGCCCCTGATCCTCTCCCACATCTCTGTGAGGCAGGTGGCCTGCTGAGTTTGGCCCCACAGGAGGGCTGTCAGGAAGCAAGCTGTGGAACACTGGGTGTATAACTGGATGAATCAGCTAGTGCTGTCATGGAATACAAGGGTCAGGGCTCCTTCCTGACACTTCAGGTGATGAGTAGGTTATTTAGAAAAAAAGCCTTTCTCAAAAAGCCTTTCACCACCCAGCTGGCCCTTCCACCTCGCCCCAGCCTCTGACAACAAATGCGAATGACCCCGTGGCACTGCTGCAGTGTCTTGCTCTCAACTGCAACAAGCAGACACCACCGAGGAGAATGATTCTGCTGCTGTTTGATTTGTAACTAGAGAAGCAAAGCTATGGCAGACAGCAAGGGAGCTTCCTCCCTCTCACTGTCTCACAGAAGTCAGTTCCTCATGCTGCTGTTTCCTGAAAACACACATTGATGTCTGGGTTGTTTGCAGTTACTTCTGCTCAAAGGCACGGATGTATGTAATGCAAGATAAACAAATGGCATAAAACAAATACCAAGCTCTCTGTTCATTATTTCTTTCCCAACAGGAAGAAATCATCATCACTCTGTGGCTATCACCTCTCTGCATGCCCCGCAGCCGCAACAGAGGAAGAAGGTGTCTTGCTTGTGGCTATGTTGCTGATGGTCTGCACTTCTGTTTCAGTACAGCTGCCACTGGCTCCACAACTTGGCTCAACTCTGGACAAGAACTGAGCAAAAAAAATATATTTAGTACAGTCCAAGTTTCTCAGTTTTCATATCCTGACTTGGCCTTTTGGACAGTTTTAGAATACTGAGGTGAGGAAGAAAGTATATTTTCCAGCAGACTAATTCCTCCACTGCCAGCTGCACTGGCTTCCTTCACTGACTTCTCTCTCTCCTTTCTTGTAAGTGGGGGGAAAAAAGAATTGCCTGGCTCCCTGAAGGGAAATTTTAGTCTCAGTTCAACAGGGTTCTCTGTGGGCCAATTGCTCATACATATTCCCAGTCTCACTGAGTAACAGCTGGAAGAGAAAGAATGGAAAGGGCTGTGAACAAAGAGTGACTTGGCTGAGGAATACAGGTGAACATGAGAGAACGGCTGGGCTCAGGAACGGACCTGCACTCTGCGGGGCAGACCAGAAGGGCGAGGGGAAACCGCCTTATATTTTTGCTCTCTGGAAGCTGAGAAGAAATGTGATGTGACAGGACCTGAGTCAGTCAGAGCTCTGTGATGGCTGCCTTCATACACAGAGCTCCTCAGAGAAGAATGAAACTACAAAACTACTAAAAAGGGAGGTTATAGGCAAGGATACGTATATTTGTAAATAGAGAAAACAAAGCGACCAAGCAGGAAATGAAAAGTGATTATACCCATCTCTCCACCTCCCACTGTGTCTTTGCGGACAGGTTTTCTTTTGAGAGTCCTGCCATCAACTTGATGACTTTCTGAATTTACAGCAACCACTGTATAGCCATTTCTGGTCCCTAGGAAAACATTCAGTGCTTTCTGAGGTCCCACTAGATGTTTGCTTCTTGCTCCTCTCAACAGCCAGTCGGTCTTTTACATTGAGCAGTTGGCTCACAGCACTTTCCAGTGACTATTTCTCTATCTCGGGGAACCCTATCTCCCTCTCTTTCCACCTGACCTGAGGAAAGGAAAATGAAAGACAAAAGGAAAGTAGAAGAGATGAAAAATACCACCACAGAAGAAAAAATAGATACTTGAGTCAAGCTTGAGCTACACCTAAGGTTGCAGGACAAGTGGAAGAAATCAGACTTGGCATGACCTCACACCTTGATTTATCGCTTTACAGTCAGTGCAGGGTTAACTGTTGTTCTCTGCACATCTTCCCTGGTTGGTTATCAATCAACCCCCCTGGAAAGATGCTTTAGCTTGCCTGGTGACATTTAGGTAAGAGGAAGAATGAAAACAAAAGAGGAAAGCATCAGAAGATGGCATTTTTCATTTCCTGCTGTTCAGAGCCCTTACTGCACTCCTTTGCATTAAATGTAATTCAGAAAATCGTTTGTTGCTGGTTTTTGGCAAACTTTGAATTTATTTATTTATTGAATTTATTTTAAAAGTCAGCTGCCCTTCTGGAAAACACCTGTGTTTGTCAGGAAACCAGTCTCTCAAAAAAGTGTAAGTCAAAAACTTACTCTTTGTTTGCTGAAAGCAAAAAGGAGTTATGTTATGTGAAGAAATTTCCACAGGAAAAGGAAAAAAAATCTTGTCTTTAGATGGACACAAATTTATAGTCAGATGAATCATAAATGTCACGCTCTGAAGGAACTCTGCCCAGAGAGTTCCTTTTCCTGCTAATGTCGTGCGTCTGACTTTGCGGTTCGCTGCCTGCATATGTCCCTGACTGACATCCCCCTAGAAAGTTCAGTGAAATTTCAGAGAAATTTCCCCCCACCCTGTGCATGTCATTTGTGTTTTATTACACTTCCAGCTGGGTTTTTCACCCTTTACAAAGAAAAACACGTTGTTCTGGGCTGAAGTGTAAGTGCGTGTGTGCACGTATGTGTATAGGTACACACATAGGTATGCGTGTGTACACACACATATATGCGTATCTAGAACATGTACGTGTGTATCTGTGTCTATGTATGTGTATCCTGCAGCCTTTTTACAGGCCAGCAGGGGAAAAGTATCAGGTAGGTCGTATCTTTTTATGATGGTGATCAGGAGAACGCACGATCATTTCGTACCTTAAGTGGAACATTCTGAGTGGAAGTCACTGTCTGGTGTGTGTCCTGTTGATTTGGTTTTGCCCGGATAGCAAGCTCGACACTAATTTCTCCGAGAAGAGTGAAATCACGCTCGGCGAAGGCCCCCCAGGCCCAGAGGCTGGTGCTTTTGAGGCACGCGCTGAGACAGGGACACTCGGTCTCGCCCGGTGCGTCAGTTTGGGTTGAGTGCCCCCTGTCAAGGCTATCCCCCGGTGAGGTACAGCAGGCTGTGCTCAGCGCCTCAGCCCTGTCATCTCGTCTCCCACTTGCGCTCATTTATTAAGAGAGCCGGCAGGAACCAGCCATGGGGAAAGGGGGATCTTGCCGTGGCAAACCCAAGGCATAATGAGGCTCTCGGCAGCCGGACCTCGGTGTGGGCTGGGAGCGGGCACTCCACCCCCAGGACCGGGAGCAGCTCCTGGGGTGATCCGTTCTGCTGCGGCTGGCGGCTGCTTGGGGTTTTCTGGCGTTTATGGTGGTAGTAGTTTGAGTCTGGCCACCGGTTTGGGTTATTTAGGTTAAATGAGTCTCCAGTGGTCAAGTACTCACAGCAAAGGCCAGACCACAAAAATCAGCATGGTAGTTATTTACCATAACCATATACAAAACCACAAGCAGCAAAGGTTCCCTCAAATACATCAGAGACGCTGCACATCTCTTTAGTAAAGCTTGTCTGTTTGTTAAACTTCAGTTCGCCTTTAAATCACAAATAAAACCAGAAAAATTTAGGTTGACAGAAATAAACCAAAGGACAAAAATAACAACAAATGAAGCAAAACAAGGTTAAGAAAATCTTTCCCTCTCCCTCAAATCGTTGTCTTTAACTTTGAATTGATTTTACTCCATTCTAGCACTGGAGATTAGCGATAGGCAGCTATAAAATTCTTTTATTCACTCATAAATAAAATATCTGCACTGTTCGAGATTTATCCACTCCCTTTGACAGTAATGAACTTGCCACACATTTTAGTAATCCATTATATCAATCCAAAGTCCTCTGGCCAGGGGAAGCAGATATCTAGTTAGAAATCGACTCTCTCTGGCTCTGTGTCAGTGACACTGCTATGCTGATTCTTTGTATAATTCCTATTTCTATTCAGACACCAAATCTAATCAGATACACGTTGTTTTGAGGTGCTTCTTCTTTTTAAAGGGTTGTATTTTTTCAGTCTTATGAATCATTTCCATCTTTTTTCATCAAGAAATTAAGTCTGGCTCCTAAACTTCAGGTTTCGTACACAAACTGATAAAAATGTTGAGGTCTTCTTTGGGTTTTGGTTCCTTTTTTTTTTCAGCCCTTCTCAACCACAGCCTTTTTCCTTGACCTCTCCCAATTCTTCTTCCAGGCCTTTGGCTGGAAAATATTTGCTTCCGAAAATATTCCGAAAATATTTGCTTCCAAAAATATTTCCTTGGAGCCCGAGGAGCTGTCCCTCAGGCGAGCTCTGTCCAGCTACTGACTCCATGGCCAGCAGTGAGAAGGTTTTCCCACTCAAAAATAAAAGGTGATTAAAGTAGATTGGCATTTCCAAATTATGGGAAGCTCGGAAATGAACAATTCCTGTAAACGTGACTGGTTTAGCAAAAGGAACAGTGATCTTTAAAGCTGCCAGAAGGTGGGAAGCTCTTGGGTGTTTGAGAAGAAGTAGCGAAAGGGATGTCCATCACTGTTCATCCTTTCCAGGGCTCCCTTCCTCATCTGGGCTATTTCCTTCTTCCTCATCACTCAGACATGGATAAAGCGATCTGACCTTCTGTGCAATTATACTAAAGAAGATCTAATTGGTTTCTTTACTGCTCTTAGTTTTGTCATTATTGATTGGAGCATCAATAAGAATATTTGTAAACACACAAATGTGAGTTAGGTGCCCAGCCACCGTCTGTGCTGTCTTCTTGCAACACATACATCTTCATGCTTCAATATTATTTGTACATCTGGTGGCATTTTCAGGAAAAAAAATTCTCACTTGATCTGAATTTGTTTGAAAGTTAGGGTCAAACTCAGCAAAGTGAAGGAAAATCGGTGAAGGAAAAAAAGCAGTTTAGACATCAGTCGCCTCTTCATGGATACCTCGAGGGGGAAATCAAATTTCGTGCCCTGCTGTGAATTAAGAGGAGGTATATCGGCTAAGGTTTACTGTACCTCATTTCAGTGTACTAGTCAAAAGCCACCTTCTGTTTAAGGAAGGCACTGATTTAGGGGTTATATCAACATTTGACCACACACTGTTATTTTCTTCATTTTCTTTAGCTCGGGAACCAAATTAAAAAAAAAACAAGCAAAAACCAAAAAAATCCTGCAACTGTTTGCATTGTCTTAATTTGGGAAAGGTCCCATTACCTGTATGAAATCCCTCAGCTGCTTTTAAGAAGTGCAAAGGCAGGAAGCGAAATGATGGCTAGTGATACCCAGGGAAAGTCCTGAAGATCACAGATCTTTGTTCTGAATTTGTGAGATACAAGATCAACTGGCGTCTTCCTTATCCTCCTCCTTCTAGGACTGGGAATGGAGAATATCTGTGGTCAGCTGTCAGCCCCGCCTCATTCTGTATCAGGATGCAGTGGTGAACAGCAGGCTTTGCACGACAAACCTGAGGAGCGGGCTTCCCTCCTCATGGTTCGTTCAGTAATGGGTTGGCAACGCTTGCTCCTGCAACATGCGGAGCAGCTCTTGCAAATGGATGTCACTTAAACTCATCAGTCGCTCCAGAAGTGAGTGATTTGCAAGATCAACCCCCCTCACCCCACCTGGCATAAGGACGGACCCAGGCATGCAGTGGGAGGGCACCACTGATTCCTGTCGATCTGCCCCAGCTGAGAGCCTGGCTCTCCAGGAGGCTAGTTAGACTGGAGATGTGCCTCAGCCCATGTTCGGACTAGTTCAGATTTCTTCTCAAATCTAATTTTAGAACTCCTCAGCTATTATTTATTCAACAATGTGAATGAGATATAGATCACCTTCATTGATTGCCTTCTTTCCCTTCTTTGTAATTTGCCTATTCTTTCCTGAAATCTCACAACAAGCCTATTACTGTACTGTGTCAAGATTGAAAGAGAGAAAGAAACTGTATTGAATCAGAACGGGGTTTTTTAAATTATTTTCCAAAACACATTAATCCTAAATTTCATCGTATCTGTCACAGGCTGGAGTTTATCATTTCCTCCGCGAATAACTGTTCGCAACTGTGCTTGCAATCCACACTACGCTTTCTTAAAAAGAACAGGAACATGTGGCCTGAAACGGATCTTGGATGGCCCTCAGAAAAAGCGGGTATTTCACTATGTGGCAAAAGCTTGCTTTCATTTTTGTGCCGCTACCTGTACAATACTTCTGTCCTCTTTTATTTTAATTTTTGCACTTTATCACTAACTTGGCAGCAAAATCAGTGAAATGCTGTAAATGCCATGTGTCCCATAAATCCCAGGCAATTCATTAAAGCAGGGAATATTAATAGTTTATTAGCCTAACTGCAATAAAGTCAGGAAAACAACTGGTAGCTCTTTTCCTTGGCTGAGGGGGCTCTGGTTACAGGATCTCATTCAGAAAAGGGAAAGCTGCTATTTGAAGAAAATCTGTAGGGAGGAAGACTGAAGAGAAAACAAACGTGAAGCACTTTCCCTGTGAGGACTGCCATCACTAGAAGAGCAGGGTCCCTCTCGGGCACCCCATGGGTGTTTCCTTTCGGCCCCGAATTCGTTCCAGGTTGTGAGTGTATCTGTCATTTCTGCTCCCATGTATTTATTTCCCCTTTCCCACTGCTGCCACTTGTGAACAGTCAGTGAACAAGTGAAAAACATGAGAATAAGTTATGTTCTTCTGTTCTTCTGACTGAAGACAGCATGTCCCACAGACACCACCCATGTTGCGTGAATGAAAGTAATCCTTGAAAGACTGGCAGATGGCTGTTTCCTCTCCATGTGCTAGAGCCTCACACCCTCGGCGCCTCATTTTGCAACGTACTGCAAGAACAACTGCATGATGAAGGGATTAAGTGGGACATGAACACCCGGTGTGATTAGTTTGCCTGTGCTACATTGAGACACAAAAGGTTGATCGTCACTGTTGGATTTGGAGTTGCACATTTTAGAGGGAAAGTTTTCCAGTGTTCTGACAGAACTGTCACCAGGTCGAACAGGCGCATTTTATAGAATGGGAATTACTCTGCAAAAAACCCCAAGATCTAGTACAAAGCTACTACTTTGACAACTTTTCAGAAAAAAAATGATGTGTTTATGGTGCAGCTGGGGAAATACAGAACCGATACGCAACTAGCCACCCTCCAGTTCTGCTGCAGAAAGGTGAGTGCGCCTGTTGCCTACAGCTCCAACATGAATTAATTCTATCGGTGGGAAATCATGGGTACTGTACTTGCGCAGAGGCAGCTTTTGTCGAGCCCAGGCATTCAGCCCACCTGGACGTATTCCAGCTAGTTTTGAGTAAAAAGTGGGTTAATTGCCTAATGTCAGGTAGGGTATTCTCATGCAATAGATTCCACCTTGGGCTTTTCTTATATTAGTGAAAGTAAGGCCTATTACTAAGCCTAGAATAGCTTGAATTTAGGACATCAGTGCACTCAAAAAGGGGAAATTTCTGTCATATGTGGAAAACTATCTATCTGTGATAGTCTGCCAAACAAAACCAGTAGGAACTTGGATTCTGACCCTGGTGTCTGTGAGACAGGGAGAATGCTAGTGTGGTTTGTCATAACTCGTGGCAGATGAGACAGAGTTATGTTTGCAGGACAGCTTTGGGAAGAGGAATAGAGTCAATGCCAAAGTAGTCTAATCAGAGTGGTTCACACTGGCCTTTTAGAAGCTGCATTCTTCAATTTCTTCCACTCATTACTCATCTTGAATACAGCAATAGACGTGGACTACCTATTTTCTTATGTTCTGGGTTCAGACAGACTTTCACAGAGGATGTGTATTCAAGGAAAGCATTCCTTTTCAGAGGTGTGAGCGCATAACACAGAAGCTACCTTTCCCTGAGTCACAGGCTTCTCCTACCTGCTGTTCACAGGTAAGGTACTGCAGGACTGGTAGACGCTTTCTGGCTCCTAAGAGAAAGGTGACTCGCAGGAAAGTCGTACGTCTCTTCACTGTCAGCATAGGGGAGTCTGTACTGACACAATGTGGGCTGAGGAGGGGTAGGTGGTTAGAACAGTAGCTTTAACAATGAAAAGAGCGACATCACTGTTTTTCAGTCTGGATTTTTAAGTAAACTCAACTAGAATCTGAGCTGCACGAAGTCCACTTACTTTCTGCAAAAGCCAGCAGAATAGACCATGTGTTTTCCATAATGATGTGGAATTGCTACCAAGCTTCCTCTAGTTTTCTGAAAGGGGCTGGGAAGCCCAGTGGTGCAATGCTTCCCAGAGGTGATGAAACTCAATGTGTCATTAACTTAGGGCAGTTCTTAGATGACACAATCCATGTGTGAGCAAGAAAAACAAGGCTGTTCGTACAGCACCTGGTGCAGGAACTTCATACTGTTGAAGATATGTAATTGTGGAGGTTACTGAAGTTGGTGCTTTTAATTTTGTAATTTAAAATAGCATCACAATCCGAAGGGCAGGTATTTCTTTAATGTCATTTCCTTTATTTTTTAAAGGAAATAGAATTTCCAAACAAGGTTTAAAACATTTCAGTAAGTTGGCAAGACTTAGACATCGTAGTGCTACAGTGTCCACCAAGTTATACTGTACTGTTGAGAAGAAGTTGATAAATTCCAGCACCACCTGGCACAAACACTTAGCTAAACATAACTGGGAACTAACATGCGTGTCGAAGAATGTTTGTAATTATGTTAAATAAAGCACATTTTATGCCTAATGCCAGTGACAACAACTCTCCACAGAGGCAGCCTGAATGGAGGATCCCTTAGACAGAGAAGGGCTAACACATCCCTTCACAAACCAGGATTTTTTGGTATGGTTTCACTATGGGTATGTTTCACTAGAGGTCGTTAACTCAAAGGGTGGTTCAATGGAAATGTCTACGGTGCTGGTGTCTGCGACAGTACAAGTTGCACAGGCTCCTGTTGAAGCCCTGAGAAAACCAGGATCTGCTAGGACACAGCTTGTGTCTTCCTTGCAATACATCTTTGATTGAGTGGACTCTTTGCTACAGGGCCTGTTTCTCCCCAGTCACCATGAAGACGGTCCAGACAACAAACTCAGACATAGGTTGCCCAACTTCTGAGGTCAGATGAGATGCATTCCGTTTAGGATAACCAGAGGCATTGCTAAGACCAGACTGGGGCAAGCCATGCTGTTGCTGAGGCATGCATACCACTGCGGGCAGCAGAGCAGCCCTGCCGCCTGCGTTTCCTCTCCCAAAGGCCGTGTGCATTTGTCTGGCTGCTGCCTCTGGTGCAAAGTGTGGCAGCTTCCTCAGGAGTAAGCTGGCCCAACAGCGCTTAGCTTTATGTTATGTCCAGGCTCTGCCCTTTTTCTTCCCTTGGCAGAAGCAGCACAGTTTGTTTCATACTCACTTAACGAAAAGAATTACTTCTTCTGTGGAAGGGGTATCTTGATCCTAGGGTGGCACATTTAGTGATCCATAATCTCCTTGCTGCATGTTCTAACCTTCATGAAATGTCACCATATACACATATCTCTGCTGTGAAAGCAACACAGAGGTGTTGACAGTTTGGAGGAATCCCCACATTGTTCCTCTCAGCCTCTTTTCTACTGGGGAAGTAACAAAAATATGCAGTCAGTCTGTGGTGAAGCAGTGAAGCAGTCTGGACCCAGTGGCTCTCAATCTTGCCCCAGTTCTCACCCTCGTAGCAGAGTAGGGAGCAAGTAGGTCCTAGTCCGACTCTTCTGCCCCACTCCCTGTCCCGCCAAACACTGCATGGGACATGTGTGCAAGTGAAACCCCATCTAAGTCCTGGAGCCCAGGGAACCTGAACCACATGCCTGAATTGAGGGATTCTCATTCCTCAGTTTGTCATTCAGGAAACCTTGCTCAGCAAAGGTTGAACCCAAGACTGAAATACTTGCTTGCACTACTCTGTGCCAAAAACATGGAGGTTACTGAAGTTGGTGCTTTTAATTTTGTAATTTAAAATAGCATATATATGTACGTATAACCAACCCAGCAGCATCATCCAGCAACATCAACCCAGCACCCCATCCTAGGGGTGATGCCACCCCTAGGACTGCTACTGGAGGATTTAAAGCACCAGCTTAACTGATCTCCCTATTATGGGCATCTTAACCAGAAAAATATCCTGTTGGTGCCACAATAATCATCATTCAAACTTAAGAGAAAGATTAGTTTATAAACATATTTCACACTGAAGAGCTGCTCTGCAGAGTTGCTTGAGTCAGCCAGTAATGTACACGTTATCTATGTAAAATATCAACCCACTGACGGACATAATTACCGAGTTTGTATAACACAGAGGATAAATTATATTCCCGTGTGAATCCTGAAATGACAGTTTGTCTTCATTCAGTCTGTGGTTTCCCTCACCAGGCTCGTCCTGTGAAGTGGTTATCTGTGCAGGATGACAGGCGCGGAGGTGCCTCACTGTAGTGTGTGAAGTCAAGGATACCTGAGGTCTAACCACGGAGATTCGATACATCTTAGTGGTTGCATTTTTAAACTGTCTTTGCCCAGTTCCTCAAGGGGAACTGTGTGCTGGTCCAATTGCTTCCGTCAAACCAGTGATGAAAGGCTGCTATGGAAGCTCACGATTCCCTGACACAGCCCTGATGTGAGGTGCGTGTAACTGGAGGGCATGTCAGGTTGATGTATAAGACCAACAGCAACCCCTGGCCAGATAAAACAGGTGACCCAGAGGGGTTTATAAACAAGTGGAAGTGCAGATGTCCTCAGAGCAATTAAAATACACCGTTCGTCACTCTTTAAATTCAAGTTCAATGAAAAATAGCATGTAGAGTCATCACTGACTATTGACATAAAATGTGCAGGATGTTTTCCATCTCTGAAAATTACAACTTGGTAGCTGCACTGAGACGGTACTCATGGACGGTGGTACCACACAAATCCTATTTCTCACACTTCTTCCCTCAGCACATTCTATCAGCCACTGCTGTAAGCAGAACGCCTGCCATCTCTGTCCAGGGGGTCATACGTCAGTTCTGGTGTAGCCTTTTTCTATAAGGCAATGACACCTCCAAAGGTGTTTTAACCTCAGCTCTGTACTTGTACCCTGTCCAAGCATTTATCAGATGTGCCTGGCAGAATGGCACACCTAATATCCAGCTTCCTTCCACTTGGTCTTTTAGCACCGTATAGTCCGTAAAAAGTCTGGTATCCTGTGGGCCTGATTTTCTCCATTCACTGTGTAAAAGATAATGACACACGCCTACACAGCTAATTAGACAAATAACACTATTTGAAACATAATATTTAGGGTGAGACGATCAAATAAAGAAAAGGCCTGTCATGATATTTGTATTTGATAGGATAGACAAGATGCAGGGAGATGTAGTAAGGAAAACAAGTCTTTACGACGTCAATTTTTCTGAGCTAAAATGTTGTGAAAACTTTCTTGTTTGCTCCACTCCCAGCTTGGTCAAGTTAATTGCAGCATTTCAGTAATACACTTCAAACTGAATTTCAAAGCAAGATTTCTTTAAAACTTCAAAAGTTATGGCTGATTAGATCAACAATTGTTTATGGAAAAAAGAGGAAAGAATACGGGGCTATTTTATTAGGTGTCTTCTAATTTTCTTAAGTTCTCCGTGCACTAATGCCAGGTCTCAAAGGAGGGCAGCAAGAGAAAATGGCACCTTCTGGAATGGATTAGTAGTTTGAATGATTCACGCATCATCTTTGCAATTTATGGTCGTGGTCACCTCTGCATGCTTCAGGTTAAAGAGGCAACCTGAATCTTGCCCCTACTCAGACGCAGAACTCACTGCTGCAGCGTTGTTGATACCGGAAATACAAAAAGTTCAGAAAGATATGGAGGAGAAAAACATCATCAAACAGTATTTCCCACCAAGATGCAGAAACAACTTCTGTCTGGCTCAAAAACTTCGTGAATCACACATTGCCAAGGGCCAGGCAAAGCCCATAGTGGCTCAGATTTTATTATCAGAATTTTCACATT
The DNA here is from genome assembly GCF_000710305.1 of Buceros rhinoceros silvestris. Lineage (NCBI taxonomy): Eukaryota > Metazoa > Chordata > Aves > Bucerotiformes > Bucerotidae > Buceros > Buceros rhinoceros. The sequence goes on from NW_010395894.1 coordinate 20,768, forward strand.
TTCTTCAAAAGAAATAGAGTTTTATGAAGTTTAGAAGCAGCTTGGTTGCCTTCTGCTGCTTTTTAATCACAGCTTTTCCTACAAATCTAGGTTTCTGACCTCCATGAGGACAAAGATGTGGGTGTGCCCATAACTCCATGGATAATGCCGGTCTGGCAAAACACCTATTCTGGGACCACCTGCAGATTTCTTTCTGCCTTGCCCAGTTTAGGATTTTGACTTCTCTGGTAAGTCATGCGTGTGCTGAGGACCTGTGCTGTTAGTTAGTTAGGTAGTTCAGCATATCCCAGAGAAGTAAACTTCCCCCCTCAGGATGAGCAGGGCCAGCACACGTACAGCATATCCAGGAACTTCTGCAGTTTCTGTGCCTCCTGCGGTGCTCTAAGCTTTTTCTCTTAAAATTAAGGGGTGCTTTGTGCTCTGGCTCAGTCTTCAAGCTGCTGTAGGACAGCACAAGTCCATCAAGTTTAAAGAAGAGAGTGAGATGGAGCTCATATGCTCCATTCAACAAAGCAAACCTTGGGGTCACCGTCATGGATAACCAGTGAGCAGGTCATATACTGAGTAGTTTGTGACCTTCATGGTTCCCTCAACAAATCATTCAGTACACCCAAAATGTGTTATCCTCCATAGCTATTTGTCTGTCATTGTTGATGCCACTGATCGATTGCTCAGGAAGCTCAGAACTGCAGCTACCTACCAGGAAGGAAAGCAGGATAGTATTTCCCAAGGAGCTGCAGCTGTTCATCCCTCCCACGGGGAAATGGGGAGCTGGAGGTGTCTGGGGCATGGCTGAGGACACACTTCCGAATAAAGGGCTTGCATTGCTGAGAAGGAGCCAGACCTGGCATTTTAACCTCAGCCAGCTGAAAAAGAGCTTGTTTGTCTTTTTCCCTCTTTAAAAATTATAGATGCTTTCCTGGTACCAGCTGCTCACTTGAGTTTGCAGCCAGCCTCTGTGCCACACCACACTGCCATTACCAGCCCCGCTCTTGTGAAAGGACTTTGCCAAAACCCAGAGCTGGAACCAAGGCTTCTGCATTTTCCTGGCCAGGCTCATGCTGGGAAATCCATCTGGTGCTGTGTGTCCCGTTCATGTGGGAGGGGAGAAACTGGAGCTCGGAAACAACCCACCCTGGCCAAGCACTGACAGGAACAGCCCCCACCACCTGCGCCCCACCACCCCACAGCCCACAGACAGGGCAAACCTCCAGGATTTGCAAATTCTGCCTGGGTCACTCCTAGTGGAAAGAGACAGCTGACAGCAGCCAGGGAAGAGGAAAAAAAAAGGAATTAAAAATGAAGCATAGACTGAACTGGAGGGAAGGTATATCTATGTGGCTTTGAACAAGGAGTAAACAGAATTTTTGCAGAGAGAATAAGAGAGTTCAGCTTTGTTATGAACACATTGCCAAAAACATTAACTTAACTTTGCAGTATGGGTCAGCAAAACTGGCAACTCCCTGTCCAGCTAAAGAGTGTAGTTTTGTGTTACGGGGACAACAGCTGCCCCTTTTAAAACAGTGTCCTCTGAGTCATCATACTGACTGGAATGAAGATTTAATTTGAAGCATTCTGCTGGAAATCCTAATCACCAGGGTACACAGTCACTCTCACTTTTTCTGAAACGCAGTACGTGTTTAAGCATTTTCTGCCAAATGGAAGAGCTTCTAGAGAGGAAGATTTCTCGCTGGAGTACCCTACACCTGAGGCTGGCGTATCATCCAAGAGGCAAAGCCTGGCCCCAGCCAGGCAGAAGAAGGACCAAGACTCGAGTCCCCATGCAAGGCACTATGCACCAGGCTGTTGAGCAGGAGGTAATTCCCACAGGGCTGGGTTTTGTGCGACTACTGAGAGGAAGAAGCGCAGCTGAGAACCACATGCTTTGTTGATAAGGATGTGCGTGCAGCCACCCTAGCTGTAACGGCTCCAAGCTAAAGCCTGCTGGAGCCATCACTCTAGACTAGAGTGACTGCATCATAACTAGCGTGGCTGCATACATGTCTTTTACCTGTGTGCAGTACCTTCAGCACCTCAGGAACATGCTGGCAAACCACATTTGCTTCCAAATTCAGGTGGCAGACAAGAAAGAGCTGGATGATACAGATTTGGAGCTTACGCGGGTACAACATCAGCTAAGCCCCAAAGCTTCTTTGAGAATGAAGTCGTTTGTGGCTCTTGGAGCACATATATGGGTGCTACAAATGCACAAAACATTTTTCAAGACTACTTTTCGATTCAAACATAGTCAGCTTTGTACCACTGTCCTCTTAAGCAGTCACACTTCTGTGAAGCAGGCACATTGAACTAGAGTTGCTTTAAACAGAGCTCCAAAGCTGGAGTGACCAGCTGAAACTTTGCTGCAACTTGTGCTTTCTTCATGCTAATAGCTACAAGTAAAGGAGACAAAGAACCCCCTGTGCTGAACTATTTAGTACTTTTTCCAGCAACATAACCACCCACTTTGCACAATCCAGGATGTTCAGAGCCAAGGAATCTGGGATCCGTCTGGCTCTGGTCAGACCTTTCCAAAGGTGTAGTTCCCCACATACTCCAACTGTTCCCTGTACTCCCAGAAGTCAGATGATTGTGGTCAAAACACACACGCTCCCTTCAGGAGGCTGTGCAGGGTTTTGCAGAGATATGGACTCAGCATAGAGCGTGCCCCAGACACCTTCACTAACGCACAGCCCCTTCTCCCTGCCTTAGCCCAGGAAAAGGTGCACACATGGTGTCAGTAGGGTTGTAGCCCCCCCATTTTCATTGAAACTAATAAAACCGATGCAATAGAGAGAAAATCTTATCATTTTCCTTGGAGTGGGAGAATGGTCGGCACCTGGATGTTTAGCAGAGTAACTTTAGACTGGACAAGAAGAGGATCTTCTAACCCTCTATTGTTGTTTTCTTTGGAAAAACTTGGGGTTTCATTGTCAAGAATGATTTAATATGATAAGTTACAGTGTTAAAAAACATGCACAGGAACAGAGGAATAACTGTATACTGTCTGCTCAACCATGCTGAGACTGAAGTCAAATATTTGAGGTTTGCCACAAACCAAGATGAAGCTTATTTATACTAACAAAGGGCACCCAAGGAGCAGTGGTGGCCTTAAGTATGCACAATGTGTTTATCAACACTGGATATTTACCTTAACTTTTCTATTTGGAGAGTGGCTTCTCACATGCCCAGAGTCATGACCTATGTGGTTAGCTTTGTCTTGTCTTGCTTCTGTACAGCACATGCTGTGTATTCTAGGAAGAGACCAGGCTCAGAAAAAAACCATGTGCAGCACAGAATAATACCCCCGAGTATTCATGGAAACCATCCTCCTCTATTATATCCCAGACCATAAGACTCCAGAGCTTTCTGCCCTTGCTAAGTTCTCACAAAACCTTCCAGCTATTAACTATAAATTACTCTCTTCCTCAAGAACATTTTTATTCAGAGAAAAGATGTTTCATTGCCAGCATAGTGGGGTGAGCTTCCCTCATATCACATCCTCTGAAAGCTCCCACAGGCCCCTCTCAGCATGCTTTGGTGGTCATCGGGGAGGGCTGGGCCAAGTGCAGCTGACACCGGAGATGCATCCAACAACACGGGCCCTTGCAGCTCAGAGCAAGAGTGAATACTTCCTGCAGCGAGGCCTGGAGAACCGCTGGGAGGAGGGAAGGGGCAGCATCCACAGTGAAGCTACCAAGGTGGAGAAAAAGACACATTGCTCCTCACCTGCCCCTCCTCCTAGGGGATGTGGAGAATGGCTTATCATGTCATGCTCCCCAAGGACAGCTTTTATACTGGAAATTCACTATTTCTCAACCCCACTGAACAGCCTAGGTTCTTCCGTCTTTCCTGATGTTTGCCAAATCACTGCCTATGCATGTCATCTTTTCCCTAGACTCTCTCCAGTTCCCCTGATTCAACAAGGAGGATGTAAGTGTTGCTTTGATGATGCACAAGGGTCCAAAACAGACAGCCTGACAAAGAACAGCAAGCCTGGAGAGAAGGAAACTCACGTGACTATTGGTGAGGAGGAAAAAATCATCTGATTTCCCCAGAACAGGGAAAAACCTGAGGACAGAGCACCTGAGATGTCTTCAGACCTGTCTACAGGCTGTGCTCTGCTCAGTAACTCAGTCAGCAAAGATCTCTGTGGCTGCCTGAGTCACACAAAGGTGTTAAGGCAGGTTGCATCAGCAAGCTGCTAATTTCCTACAACCTCCAATAGACCAGGGTTTTCGGTCCAATTGTCTGTAGACAAGGGTCTGTTTTCAGCTATGTCGGGTTCCTGGGTCACGCTGCACAGAGCAGGTTATTAAAACATGATGGAGAGATGATCACTTGTATCTCATCAATATTTATGCAGCTTAAATTCATCTAGCACAGACCCCCATACTGAGACAAGATTAAGTGTAACCAGGCACCTCTGGCAGAAGATTGTCTAGCTGAGACTTGAAAACATTTTGGAAAGGAATTCCACAATTTTCCTAGATAATCTGTTCTATCATTTCACTAACTTTTTTTAAAAGAGGAACAAACAGCATCAACAGGAAGAGGTATGTTATTATTGTATTTGCCTGAGATTGAATAGATTTCTTTTTGTACTTGCCTAGCTGGACGTGAAGTAAATTTATTGCCATAACAGCCTTTAAATATTCAAAGAGTTTATATATCCTTCATCAACCTTTGCCTTTGGCTAAGCCCCCTACTTCTTTTAATCTTTCCTAACAGACCTTGGTTTTTAAATTTCTTATTGTTCTTGTAGCTCTCCTCTGGCCTCTCCTTAATTTCTACATTCCCAGGCATGGAGAACATTTGCTGCTCTGATCTCCTGAAGAGCAGTCCCCCCTCCCTTCTAGATTGATCATTAAAAGCATTTTTCTGCATTACGTTATCTTTGAAACTCAATCTGAAATTTCAAAATGAAATAACAAATGCTACCAATAACACGTGTTTGACTAATGGACTTGCTTGCAGAAAAGTCAAAGCATCCCAAAGCAGTCCTACCTTGCCTGGGAGCACAGCTGCCCCTGGCTGAAAACAAGTCCATATGAAATGACAATGTAGCACCAAGCTTCAGGAAAAACCCACACAGAAAACAGAACCTTGATTAAGATTTTTCATCCTTGATGACATGACTATCTGAGATTTTGGGTATGTCAGATCTTCCGGTTTCTTTAGGATGAAATACAAATAACAGCAAATGATAATATGCTGTCCAAACTGCAGCTGAAGTGAGCCCATAGAAATGCCCTGACTCAGCTCAGTGTATCCCGTGACTGAGAGGGACCACCGAGGAGAAACTGGTACCACCAACAGCTCTGTGCTCCAACTGAAGACGCCTGTATGGGAAACCACAGGGCCACCACCACTGCTACTTCACCATCAATTTCTCTCCCTTTTTCATCCTGACAGACTACAACTGAATGCTGCCAGGCCTTTTCTGTCACCCAGGAAGGAGTAGGTGCTGCTCTGAGTGCTTTTTGATGAAGAAACACGCAATTCCATAGGGCTAGATCCTT
>NW_010395894.1:26355-49589 GCF_000710305.1 Buceros rhinoceros silvestris
GGAAAGATCCTTCTGCATAGGATGAAAGCCACGGGACCTCTCTTCTCTTTATCAGAGGCCTAAGGATGTTTCCTCTACTCATTCATCCATGAAAAAATGTTTGATGTGAAGTAATTAATGTGGGTTTTTGCTTTAATCTGCAAAATCAGATGCTGTTTATTTTCCAGAGAACTCTTTGAAATGAAAAGAGATGGGAATACAAAAGGAACGCCAAAATTAATTAAATGGAAAACTCAGCTGTCGAATACTGCACAGTTAAACTTCGTGGATACCCTGAGAGACCTGTAAGCCAAACATGGGACATCATTGCTCCAGACACATTAAACAATCGTTATCTTCCCTGTGTGAGGGGAAAATGATTAGACATTGCTCAGTGCACGGTGTAAGAAATCACTTGTATAACCAAAGGTTAGCTACAAGAAGCAAAATCCGGAGCATTTTGTATACCCATGCAGGTAACACAAAGCAATGCGTGTGGCACAGCTCTCCCTCTCAGCCGAGTCGCTCAGGCCCATTCCCCTTCCCCTAATGCTCAGCATTGCTGCCCACTGCCGTTGGTGTCCCGTCTCTCGTCCTGAGCAGGCTATCTGGGGAGTTCTTTTTGCAGAGTATTGTTACAGTAGTGAAGGTTGACTGATGTGGGGATGATGTGCCTCGAACTATGGTATTTCACATGTCAGCTGTTTGTTTTGTCTCAGGGTCCATGCATTGCCTTTGAAATATAAGAACTTCTGAATATGTTGATGAATTCTGGGTTCCACTGATGTCAATGGTAGAAGTCCCTTGAAAGTAGAGTGTTGCCCACAGGTTGGGAAGCTGCGTGGGAAGAGAAAGCAGATTCTTATCCCTGACTGTAAATTGTAGGAGGAAAATCAATTCAGTTTATCTTGTCTAAAAATTTCATTGACCAACTTCACTGCAGAGCATCAGGAACTGAGGACGCGTGACACAAGACAGGTTTTGCTTCCTAGCTCCACATCCACAACATATTTCATGACAATGGGAAAGAAATTATGGCCATTACCACAGCCTGGGTTTTGATGCTGCTATTGGAGAATCTAAAAATTCTCTAAAAGTTCCTACTGTTGGACAGATTGTCAGTCTTCACTGTAATCCCTTTGTACCACCACAGTGAAACTGAGGCTCCTTAGATGGGTTGTTAGCAGCCAGCTGTAATAGTTGGCTAAAGTTAAATTTACTCAGCCCATCTCGCCCATCAGCACGTCATGACCAAGAAAGTGAAGACAAAGCAAAGCACACCTGGCTGACGCTGGGCCTTGCCAGCCTTTATGTGATGGGCCACATGGGACTTTCCCAGCTGATAAATAAGCTGGCACAGCAGGCCTATGGGTGCTTGAACTTGTAGGGGCAGCGGGGTCAGACCTCAGGATCAGCCCCTGAGTCAGTAAGGCAGGGTACGTCTGCACAAGGCGAAGGAGTTTCTGGCTAATGAAGTTCTGCCAAACATCCTCCTTCGTTTAAAAAATGCTTTACTGTCAGTGGGGTTTGAGTAAAGTCTCATCCCATCCTGAAATCAAGGTGTCCAGGAGAAATGGCGTGAGTACTACAAGTTCAAAAATATATTACATAACATGTTTATTATTTACCTTGGTTCCAGTTTGGGTTGTTTGGTTTTTTAAGGACTAGAAAGCACCACAGACTTTCAGATGCTGACATTGTCTAGCACACGGTATTAAACCTCCAGGGCAGGCCTAATTGGCTTGTACTTGAAGATATGTTGTAACTGACTTGGCTTGAGCTTTTGCTGGCCACTTCATTTAGATTCATCCTTACAAGGGGAAGGAGGCATCCAGATTTCTGGAGGTCAGTGTGAGGTTTCTTTCCAGACGCAGGGGCCATTTTCTCCCAAATCCTTCAAAAGGAGTTGAAACACTAAAAGCACTTCAGACCATGAAACATTAATTCATAGGAGCCTGTTCTCTTGAACTGTCTATTTAAATGGTGCGTAATTTTGGTACTTCATTTCTTAGACCAAACCTTATGTGTCATCTCAGGGACCTTACCCTTCTGGCTGTTGCCAGGATTGCCTTACAGAGGGGCAGTCTAGCCTCTGAAGGGCAGGAAATGGCAGAAAATAAGATCCGTTTCTCTATATGCCTTGTGTAAACACGTGTTCTGTATGCATACAATTATTTCAGTTGGCAATACAACCTCCTTCTTGCACAGTGCTAGGTCTGTGCTGCCACAGGTCGGAGTGCCACATCAGAAGACACACAGAGTAGCCCTGTGTATGCATCTGCCCCCACATATCAGCATCTCAGCATGCTCCTGGCATCCACTTCTGCACAAAATTAGCCCTAATTAGATCGGCATAAAGCTTGTTGGGGATGCAGTTATACTGAAATAAAAAATGCCTTGTTGTGGTAAAACACACTCTGCTTTCTCTGTAAGAATTACCCAGATTTGTGTAAACGTCTTTACAGCTGCGTGATTGCATCCGCACCAAGGAGGAATGGGGGAAAGGTAGAGATTAGGTTTACTCTAATTATATCAGTAACGTTAGAGGAGTACAGCCTTTCTGCATGGGAAGGGCCTTAAGGCCAGGATCTAAGTGTCCAGTAAGTGGTGACCTCTGAGAGCTGGTAGGTGAATTATGGCTTCTGATAATGAAGATTTTCACTGGACATAGCAGTCAGGACATAGCCACGTAGGAATGCAGAAAAATGGCAATGGGAATATAATTTAGGAGAACGACTCAGGAAAGTGCAGAGAATGGGAAAACCTTATTTTTCCACAGTATTCAGGGTGTTCTTGGGAACTCAGGACTGGGAATGGCATTGTGTATGGGCAAGTCCCGCCTCTTGCTACCTCAGGCAACATATCCTATAACCTTTCTCGTAACTGACTGAGCTGTGTCCTGAAACCGCTTACCTAGGGAGGAGGGAATGGTGCTCTACATTCCTTCTCCTGGGAGGCCAACAGTTACTTGCATTGATATTTCAATCTGGCAGCACAAAAGCTGAGTAATGCAGCAGAGTACAGTGGCGGTGCCAGGAGTCTAACATGCTCAGCTGGAAAGCTCGTAACAAAAAGGCAGGAGTTTTAAAAAAAAACTAGTGGAGTTTGGCTCCCAGAAAAAGTGTGTTCTTAATTCCCTTAGGAAAATCCTAGCGCTGGCCATTGCAAAACGTACATGTATGCCTCCAGGGCTGGCACCTTAGTCATTCAGAACACATTCCCAGTCTCAAGCAGACACTGAGAGGTTAAGTGTCCCTGGCAGCTAATGAAAGATCTGAGCCATGGACGATGACCATACTGACCAAGTGTGGGAAACCCAGAGGTTTCCACAGCTTGTGAATCTGTAATTGCATTTCCCAAAATGTTGATTAACACCCACTGTGTAAAGAAAGAAGTTCCTTCATCTGGGCTCTCCATGCAGAACCCACCCAGGGACAGAGCGGGTGGAGCCATGATACATTACTGAAGCTATGCCCACACAGCGAGCCCCACTCCTGTGACTCACCCCGAAGAGAAAGTGCACGCAGAGGTCTGCACGCATGTCTAGCAGAGGACAGCCTATTCCCCAGACCCATGGCTTCCCCAACTGGTATCGTCTCCAGGGATGGGGAACAGGTGCCTGACATCCCCTCTCACACGCCTACCCCTCCCAGAACTGAGGGGAAATTCAGAGAGACCGCTCAGCAGCCACGCTGCTCTTTTCCCCACATAAGCAAGAGAAGCATTGGCATTTGAGGTGTTTAAAATATCAGCTGTACCAAATACCAATGTTTCATCCTCAGTGAGGTGACGGGGCAGCTTGCATGTCAAGGGTCTAGTTTTTCAGGTTCCATTCAGAAGTTTTGTGCAATGATAGATAGGGATAGAGAGCTTTTCCTATACGGTATTGTTGAAAGCGTCTTGCAAGAGTTGCCAGGGTTAGAGCTAGACCTTGAGCTCTTTCTCGCTTGTCAGAGCCTCTATGACCCTGTCATCAGAAAGTCCCTCAATGGCAATGTGTCAAAAAGCTGGCAGGAAGCCCCAGAAAACTTCTGCTCCCTTCTTCTGTAGCTTGACAATATCTCCCGATGTATTTGAAAACCACAGATGTGGAGCCAACAAAAACAAACACTGCTGGATGCCTCTGCTATGCACACTTTTCATGGGATGGTTTTGTCAGGTCGGCCCAGTGTTAAATGCAAGCCTCCTCTCTGATGGACTAAATCAGCTTCCTTTCCTATTCTCTCCCATCATCATCTTAACTTCTCCAGAGAAGACCCAGGAGGAGGAATAATGTCTACAACTTGGATAATTAATTCAAACTTCCCCTCTTCCAGACTTAGCCAAACTTTCTTGGCTTGAAGACAAAGATCACAAGTACTTCAAGGCTTTTCTCTCCTCCTTCCCTCCATCCTGGGCATTAAGCATCCTCTTTCAGCACCTAAAGTAGCTGAGCTGAGGCTCAGCACTCAGAGACACTGAGACCCTATCAGAGGTGACAGGAGCTCATCAGAAGTCGGGTCCCACCATCCATTTGAAGGTGCGTTTTGTCCTGGTTGTTTTCTTGCATACCAGCAGAAGAACAGCCAATGAATTGCAGGTGGCCAGGCAAGTCCCACGATGACCTAATGGCTGGGGTAAGCAGCACCTTTCCAATTTTCAGCCGAACTTACCTGCCTGAAAATCAGACCTGATAGTCTTCATCAGGGTGCACTACAGTGTGGAAATTCAGAGACAGAAGGTGAGGGAGTGAGGGGGGAAGGGAACTTCAACACTATGGTTTCATAAAAGGTTACTTGAACCCTGAACCCAAACAGAACAGCAGCTCTTGTTTTATTTCAAACCAGTTACTTTCAGAAATCAGGTGATGGGTATCGCCTGATTTCTCTGCATGTATGTTCATCTCCATCTCCTCCATGACCTGTCTGGCATGTCTGAATAGCTGTGGCAGTACAAATGAGAGAGCAGAGGGGTAAGGAATGGGATCTTATTTTCAACGGTGACATGTTTTCAATTAACGTACATTCCAGCCTGTCGCTTTCTGTCTCAGTCTAAACCCATCTCTAAAATCCAATCCTGTAACCTCACCCCTGGTGACCAGTTAGTATAGCAGAATGCACAATATGCCCCCTCTGCAAGGATGATTTGGGAAGTCATGTTACTCCCCACGGCCGCGGATGAAATGCTCACTGGTAATACCATCAGTGTGTTTGGTTTCATACTCTTGTTGGATCATCGGTTTTAAGATTTGAGTGAGATATTGGCATTGTGCAATACCAGAAAGGGATGAATGCTTTTTCTTCACCTCAGTCTCATACATGCTTCCTACCTGCCAGCGTAACCCAGCCTATCTCCCGTGAGTCTTTGTTTCCCTATGGTCTGACCCACCCTTTGGACCTATACCTCATCAAGCTCTGGGTTCTGCAGGCCTTCCCCAGACCTGCTACTGCTGCAGCATGGGACCACAACTCTTCCACTCTGGGACCCAGAGCATGCACTGCATGGTCCAGGGCCTGTTTCTGCCTACAGTCAGCTCCAAGTAAATACCTGAAAACAACTGGATTTTCTACATCACTCACACAACACATCATCAGCAAAACGGCAAAAATCAAAGGAGAAAGGAGCTTGGTGCCATCAGGATAATGCTGTTAAACAGAGTACACAGTCCTTGGCATCACATTCCTCATCCCCTTCCTTCCTCTACGAGGGACAAAAGAGTAGCATGGACATGCCAGAGCAGATAATGGTGAGCAGGTAATGCCGGCAGGAGATTAAGTGACTTTTCAAAGCTCTTTGAAGTCAGTGGAAAGACTTTACATTCACTTAAAGTCCTTGGAAGAGGGCCTAAAAGAAGTTATGTGTGGGGTATTTGTATAATTTTAAATTAAAAGATTATAACAGCTTGTAGACAATTTAGTGTCCTGGATCTGAAAAGTATTTTTTTTAATTACCCTAAAACTGAAATTTTTTGATTAATAATATCTATTTAGAAGAGTTCATAAACATGGATTTAATTGCTAAACCACTGATGTCTCTATAGCTATAAACACTCTACCGGTTTAATAATGTACATTATAAAAGCTTCCTATCATCAGTATTTACACTGCAGGGTCAATAATTATGTGTAATTCATGACTCTCATTGCAGGACTTTTTTTCAAAACAAGTACCAGCAAGTTTGTTTTGCTAAATCTTTGTATATTAAATTCAGCTACAAGGATACCTTGGCTAAGGTACGCTGGATAAGACTGCCTGAAAAGCTACACATCAGTAAGGCTGGACTAGGCTTAATAGCTTAAAATAGAGGCTTAGCCGTTTAGAGCAGCTTAAAAAAATCTTTTTTTGTGTATGTTGTTAGGTTAAGGATCTTCTGACCATGAGAAGTTATTGAGGTCAAGGGCTGAGCGTGAAGGAGAAGGACGTTAGATGAATAACGAGAGCATGTGGGGTTCACAGCACTAACTACAGCGAGCTTCATCGGACAGGTGAGATAGTGGAGTAGAGATCTGTAGGGAACACCCAGTTACCCAAGGAAAGGAGATTTTGAGAGCAGAGTAAGCTGTCGTATTTGCCTGATGTAAAGTTTCCTGGAATTTCGTGTGTAAGATCAATGCCTCCTTCTCTCTGAGAGCCTCGACTAGCAAGCCAAAGGAGCTGATTAGCTGTGATGTGCCCCACTTCTCAGTGCAGAGCACCTGAACTCTACAACATTGTTTACAAAATTTAATGCACATCTAGCCAAACTTCCTTCTCCCTCTGTCCTGTGTGTGTTTTCCCCTGTGCCTCCCTGCTCCTTTTCTAGCCTTTTTTACCCAATTTCACTACTCCTGCATGTAGCACCAACCATGGCCAACATGCCCAGGAACTAAATTTGCAATCTCACAGGTATTTGATCCAATTCTTAGGCAACATGATTTCACTCGTGATAGCTCTTGTTTATTCAGGCAAGAATAAAATGGTTGTGATTCAGTCAGACTTGGCAGTACACATTCAACAAACAGACCTACTATTAATGATAAGAATCAGCGTGTCTCCAAATGAAGAAAACTCTTGCCTAAAAGCTGAGCCTTACAAAGAGAGATCAATAAGGAAAGCCTTTTACATCTTCTCTACGTGAGTGTCAGGGTCTGGATTTTATCATTATGAACCTTATGGTTTCCTCACCCAACAGGTGCTCATCTCCTTGGATTGCCTGAGACTTGTAGAGAGGAAAACTGGCTTTGGGGCATCCCAACCCCACAGAAGCACCTTGGTAGGAGGTCTGTCACTTCACCTGCCTCCTCCACCCCAGAACATTCTGGGGTCAGGAGCAGCCACAATCTGGATGACTTGAAATGGAAACCAAAACTCCAGCCCTCCACACTTCTGTCAGCTTCTAGATTCAGTCCAATGAAACTCTTAAGATGTGACTCAGTTTGAAGTGTGTCAGTAATCCTAATAAAGTCAGTGAGTCCAGCCACGTCACCTGAAGAAATCTGCATATTCGGGGCTTTTCTTTTAAAGCCTTATTAAATTTCCACCGCCGCTAATCTGGAAAAAAGTTACCTTGAAATATGTATGCACAAGAAGGCATAAATCAGGGAATGTATGTTACGAAGGAATAGTTATTTTGTCTCTTATGGCTATTGTAAAGCCGATTCACAACCTTTACTTTCTTCATAGTCATTTTCTTGGTGCATTTACTGTTACTAGCTTGTGAGAAGGCTTTGCTTAGCAAATTCTGGGTGTTTCTTCCCGTTACTCATTTAGTAACAGCAACCCTTCCACCATCGATTACTGTGTTGCAATATAGGGTGTTAATCGACTTTAAACATTTAATTATGGTTTGTTTGAACACAGCATTTTACAAGCACAGTGGCTCATCACATTGCTGGAACAAGTACAATACAGCATCTTTAAAATTATGCACAAATAATAGATTAGTTTCAGCAATACTTTTTCAGCAGCATTAATAAAGTCTCTCATGCATGCACAGAGCCAATGGCCAGGAGGATTCTCAGGAGGTCTTTCATACAGGATGCACATCTTTGTTACGAAATTCCTCAATGCCTTTTTGCTGTCTCCCTAATGACCAGTTAAATGGGCTCCCATGAGAATGCCTGAGTCAGAGCCAGCTTGAAAACTGCTGAGGAAACATCCTCTCTTACTGGAAATGATTTCCATCAAACTGCCATGTACCATATTTAGACTAACGGATCAGTAACGCTAAACAGAGGGAGCTAAGTTCACAGGGCTTGGGATTCTGCTCTGTGTGGAAAGATATTGCCTTTGTCTGGCCGCAGTTGCTTTAGGGCAGGCAGTCCAAGAGCTCTGTATTGCTCAGAAACGCATTCCAGCGGTGAGCAGTTGCCATCAGGAGGAGTTGGAGCGGGGCAGACAGCCTTCAGGAGCAGCAGCTGTCCTTGTAGAGCCTGACTTGACCTGCGAACGAGATATCAGGCACATCTTCTAATACCTAACGGTGGGAGAGCTAATCTAGTCAATCAGCCTGTACTAACTACTTAGTTTAAGTCTGAAGCACTATTTTCCTTTCTTATGTGGCACATATATAATGCAGAAAACTTACTTTCAACCATATGCTTCCCCCCTCAGTGAATGCACAAAGCAAACCAGCAATTAATAGAGTGTAGGGGCTTCTCAGGTCACTAGAGAAAAGAAAATGCCTGCCTTGTGTTATGCAAGAAGTCTAACATAAATCTCTTTTTTTTATTATGCTTTTCTTGCTTAGCTCAGTGTCTATTAAACAGATAACAGTAGCTGAAAGCAAACCACATGCAGGAGTTTTCTTTATTTTCATATAATAAAAAGATTTGTTGAATCTGGATTGCTTAGGTAGCTGTCTCAAGCATTCTTATTTTTAGAACTAGTGAAAAATGTTTACCGAGGACTGGAGGGAAAAGTGACTCTCTAAACCTTCCTGTGCTTGCTCCTCATATTCAGAGGACAGTATTTTCAAAAGGCCCCCAGTTTGCCCAGTTGTGTTCCCACGAGTAGCTGTACTAGCTTTGACGTTATCTGTAGCAGATAAGCAGCCGCTTTGAAAATCCTAGTGTGAAGGGGACGGGGCAGGAGAGGCAGTTGGGGGGAGCATTTCAGGTCTCACCAGACCCTACTTCCCTCAAAGTCCTGAAGAAGCCTCAGCCACTTCCTTGCTGTCCTCAGTGAAGCGTGTTTCTCCTCAGTGAAGCTCATTTCTCCTCACCCTTCCTGACTGCTGGTTCTGCCAGGGGTGGTTACCTGGTGTTGCTACTAGCCACTGCATTAGCTCTGGTGGAGGAGCTCTGCATCAGCTCTGGACACTTCAGTTCTGCTCTCAAACCACAGAGGTAGCAGTAAGGTCCCAGTCCACAGACATCTTACTTCTCCCCCTGCTCTGCCCCCAAGACTAATATTTGCCCATTTTTATTTTCTCCTCCTCCAGGATTAACATTAATATTGCAAATTCAAGCAACCTGAAACTAGGGGCTGTTGTAATTAAGACAATTTATCTTTGATTATGCAAGAGATGTCTAGGTCTGAGCAAGAGAGTCTAGGTTTAAAGTTGGATTAGAAGCCCAGGTTGCTCAATACCAATAGGTGGGGAGGATGGCTCCCTACCCATCCCCTTACCTATAAAGGAAGAGCTAGGTTTGGGTTTAGGTGAGGGTCCAGAAAGACCTGGCATGTTCATCCTGTGATCTTTTCCATAGCTACTGTGCTTTGCTGAGTGAGAGGAGGAGACCAGCTTTGGGCATGAGCCAAGACAGCATGGTTAACCAGCATGAAGTCTGAAGTACATTGGCTTTATTTGCTGCAGAGTTCGGACGGTATGGAGCTAATGAGTCAGGGGACCAGAGGAACACAAAAGCCTGATGGCCACCTTGGGGAAGCTGCATTCTGCCCTGGCCTCTGCCACAGTGTGCCTGAAACATGTCAGGTCTGATGATTTATCACAAGTCACACATTCCTCATTTTCTGCATGCCAAACCTAAGGGTCTGACTTGCCAATATATTTGAACTCATAATTTCAATCAAAGTCAAAGGGCATCTGTTCTTGGGCGATGGCATTAGTGTTAAGTAGACTAAAAAATAAAATCGCAGGCTCTTAGAAACGGAACATCCAAACTACTAGATATTCTGCAACTGTAAAACAAGAGTATTATACCCTCTCTTTTCAGGGCACTAGGAGCAGGGCACTAGGAGTTAAAAATCATTCCTGTTTGCGGAGTCCTTGCACAGGCTACTGGTGTCTACCACAGGAAAGGCAATGAGGAAACTGATAGCCATATCTTCAGAACAGGCTTTGAACATTGTGCCATAAGTAAAGCCTGGAACCATGCATTAGGCAGAGGACAGAACTAAACTTGTCATTATTTGTGTGCAGCCCATCTGGCGCACTAAAGGAAACAAACTCAGTGGGAAAAATAGCATGTAGTGACTGAAGACTGTTGTAAGGCAAGAACGTAAAGGCTGCAAATAAAGGTTGCACAAGCATCCTCATTTCAGGTGATGGCTAATTTCTGAGGGCTTGACTTTGCAACCTTAATAACGTTCTTTTAACTTAAGAGGGGTTTGTTTGTTTGTTTGAGGAGAACAATTGCTTTCAGTCATGCAAGCAGATTACCAACTAATTCTTTGCTGAGTATATTCAAAGGAAAGGGCTGATCCTGTCTGGCAAGGTTCATACTAATAAATAAAACAGAGACAAGGACTGCTGTCTGGCTCGGAGGCTAGGCGGAACTGTACTCTACATCCATACAGTTAAATCTTTTCCTCTTCCATTTTCTCCCCACCTATCTAGAGGGATTACATCTGGACTGGGAAGAGACTCTAGCAGGTACCATCCCTAAACCTTGCTCTGGGAAAGTGCTAATTGGCTCAGGCCCAAATCTGACCCATGAGGTTGGTACTAGTCAATAAGGAGAAACAAATCACTATGCACAATTATGCTACTAGAGAAGGTTAGTGCCACATCCCCAGCTAGAGCACCAGCTTTCTGATTTTCCATGCTCTGCAGGTATTACTATACTCCTGGGCCCTGTGCTGGAACCACCCCACTAGGTCCTAGAAATTACACCTGAGCTTGGTTACAGCTATTTCTGGAAGCTATTTTGTACAGGTGATAGGTACCAGATTGACAGGACTGGCTTACTCTCCCCTGTGCATGACTCTGTCACAGAGGCACCACTCCATCACATCTCCTTAACAGTGCTGAGGGAACAAGGACCAAATCTGGGGAATAGCTGACCTGTGGTGCTTGACAACTCATGCAGCTGCAGAAAACATGCAGTGGGAGCCTCTCAAACTGGCATCTTCACGTGATAAACACAGCAGAAAAAAACACAGCAGTAAGAGATTATTTCATTATCAGCCATATCAACACCTCTGATCTCATCCCTGCCTGCTGGCAGCGCAGCACATGATGGCAGCAGGCATGCCACAGCACTCATGATCTGTCAGGCGCACAAGCAGGCAGCAAGCACCATCTTCCTGGCACACCTCTGGGATGGGGCTGAGGATGCTGTACCACATCCAGAAATGTCTCTGCCCACCTCAGCCAGGGGTGGGAGCCCTGCCCTTCCCAGGCACGTTGGGGGTGAACAAGCCCAGGCAACGTTACAGTGTTTATTTGACTTTTGCAATGTTACAGAACTGCCTGGATCTCTTCTCCAAAGGGCACTCCCAGGATCGGGACCCTTCAAAACATCGCAGCAGATATTGGTCTTGGAGGGCAGGTAGCCTTGAGAGCCTTGGAAGCCCCAGCTGAGATGATGGCAGAAGAGAGGAGAGCCTGTAAACCAGATAACAATGGGGCTGAGTTATTTCAGTGAGTGCCTCGACTCAGATGGTGAGAGGGAGACACTAGTTTTGCATGACTAGATGTGAATATAAGCAGAAATTTCCTGCTTACAGTAAGCAGAGAAGGGGAGAGGAAGGGCTGAGGGAACAAGTAAAAGCAAAAGCTGCATATGTGCAGGAAGAAGTAACCATGTTTGTTTTTTTTTTTTTTCCACAGCTATTGCAATACGACTAGAGATCTTGATGGAGCTGATGCTGCAATGTGGTACATCAGAGCTGCAAAGGGGTTCTCTTCTGCCAGAGAGACATAGATGAATCCTCACCATCATCTGTCCTTGCTGGCCTCATGTCCCCAGAATGAGGCTGGGGACTCACCTGGCTCCATGGCCAGGGAGCGCTGATCCAGCTGCACCAGCTCAGCAATCTCACACCTTGCAGGCAAGGATGATGGTAGCATGAGACCCACGGCCCTGGTAGCACAGCTGTCCCTCCCATCCCTCAGTTCAGGGGCATCAGCCACAGCCATGGCATCAGGCAGCAATGGTAGCAAGTGTGCCCAGGCACTTGCTGTCAGCCTGCTGGAGTCCCAGTGCCCCCCTGGGCCAGGACAGGCACTCGCTTCCTGCTCTGGCCACAGCTTCTGCACCCATTCCTTAACAGCTGGCCGTGCCCTTCCTTCCTGCGGGCTCTGACCCCTGCAGAGATTAGGCACAGCATGACTTTGGCTGGCTGACCTCCATGCCGGGCAAAGATTCAAGTATGGCCACACAAGTCAGTGCCTAAGTTGCAGCTGATGGTTTTTTTTGGTCTTCCACCATGATCATGCCTGATGCAGATCTGAGGGTTCTGAGCCGCTGCCTCGGCAAGCTGTAAAGGTCAGAGGTTTCTGGTAGCAACACAGGCTCCCAAAATGTTGCAGGCTGCACATCGGCCAAACTCTGCCAGTAGCCCTCGGGGACAGCGATTGCACCCTGTTGCTGTCACATACAGAGGCACAGGCACAGCCCTGAGTGTGAGCGTGAGTGTAAGTGTGAGCACAGGTGGCTGCGAGACAGAAACCACTCTGAGATCTTCGTAGGTACCAAAGAGCCTGCCGCAATGATTTTGTCCTCTCGAAAATGTGGTAGAGAAGAAACTGCTGGGTGGCTAGGGCAGTTCATTGAGCTGCCTTATTACGGGTTTGGGAACATTCCGGTTTGGTCTGTTAGTAAGAATGAGGGTGAATGTTATTTCATGTTCGGTTTAGCCATTTGACAGCTGGACAATTACGATGTTTTCTCGATTTCTGAAATGACCTAATCACCTACTCTATAGCAAACTGTCACATTAGATCATTGTTTTACATGACCGGGTCAAGTTTTCTTTGTACTGCTGTGTATTTAATTTATCTAATTCAGAGTTTTCATAAATCCTCTGGCAACTGCCTCTTAAAATGAAAAATATAAGCTTGATTCCCTTATCTCTTATGTTCCTGAACACTTGCTTACACCATGTGCTTTGAAAAAAGAAATGCCTAATAATAAAAGATAACTGAAATATGATATACTGGCAAATATCTTCTCTTCCTATTTATTTTATATTTTTAAAATATGTTCTTTCAAAAGGTATAGCTGACTTAAAGTTCTCACATCAAAGCTCCTAGCAGAGCCAGAGCCAGATTTCACTGTGTACCTCATATAACAAATTCAACTCAATGGGCAAAAAATGTTTGTGTTATTAATCTATAAAATGAAGCTGCATCTGTGGGATTTTCCAGCTCTTTTTCATATTTGAATTTAACTTCCCCCCCTTTCACTTTGTAGTTGAAGTTATAGATTATTAAAGTGATTTCTTCCAGCAAAACTGGTCAGCTCGGTGTGTTCTGAAGACTGTCTCTCCCTCCCCACAGAGTATCTGATCTGTGTACCACTCCTTCCCGTTCTGGAGCCAGAGGTGCACCGAGCTCCTTCAGCCGTTTTGGATTCCATGACAGCAGTAACCAGGCGTTAAAGCAACTCTTTTGGAGCTAGACACAGAAAAAGTGTCCTCTCTACACAGGTATATCAAAAGGGCTGTTCTCTCACGCTTACACCATTTCACCTCATTTTGGTTGTGAATTAACCACAGATACCCAGCTGCAGCCCATCTCCCTGACAGAGCAGAGCAGGGCACCACGCCATGCCGAGGAACCCGCCTCTGGGCTAAACGCGTGAGTGGCCATGGGGTTTCTTTTCCCATGCATGTACTGAAGGGCAATGCCAATGCCACAGACCTCCAGAAATGGTACCAGGGCCCTTTTTCTCCTTACTAAGTGGAGAGATAGAAGCAGGGACACCCCTCGGTACCTGCTTAGCAACACCTATGACATGGGCAGGAGCTAACGGAATGAAACACCCCTATAAGAAGAGCAGGGGTTGGTCATTCTCCAGCAGGTGTGTAAATGCTGCTTGGTGAAAAAGTAACTACATCTTTCTTGGCAAGCAGGGACATGTCGATAGAGCGCACACATGCCCAAGCAGAGCTCAAAAAAAGCCTGCACTGTCCTGGTCTGAGTTCAGACAGAACTAATTCTCTTCAGAGATTTTATTTTTCAGCTCAGTGCCTTCCAAGTGATGGCAATGGAAGTTAATGGCACATTTTTGCAGACAGTGTCTCCTTCTATAAATGATAATGCTTGATGTTTATAGTTACTATTAAGACTTGGAATGTGGAAGGACTCTTGCTTATATTCGCTCCTGTGCAGACCAATGTCACTGGTAAATCCTGTGTGATACACTGGGGGTGCAGTAAGTTAGAGACCGCATGTGTGAGGAGGAGCGGACAGAAGAGATGACCCTAAACTGACCAGCAAGGTTTTCCATCCCATAGATGTCATATTCAGTACAAAGGTGAGGGATCACAAGGGTCAAGCTCTCTTCTTCAATGGTCGGTATCTGAGGAGAACTATGTCTGTTCTTCCTTTGATCACAGTCCCTGCATTCCTGAATCCAGCTTCTGAAGCTGGTTCCCATGTGCCACTGAGTCCAGTCTGGGACTTTCCCAGCACCTGACCCACAGAATCTTTCTCTCCCCCTCATTCCCTTTCTCGTCCCCTTCTGGGAAGCGAGAGGGGTTAACAGAGGGCATCTGTCATTCGTCTAGTGGCCAGCCCAGCCCTAACCGTTGGCATGTGCAAAGATACCAGCACAGTTCCAAACACCTACCAGAAGCAAAACCATTGCTTTAATGAGGCCATCCTCATGGGATCCTCAGCTCAACGGAGAAACGCAGTAATAGCACGGGCAAATTACAATACCGTTCTTTTCTTCTCTGGTGGCCAGTCGATGTCAGGCTTTGGTAAGAGCACAGTACTTTCTGGGCCATGTAAAAGTATCCCCTGGGTCTACGCTTTAATTTGCCCTACCCCAACAGTCACATAAATGTGTATTTCCCTTCCACTTCAAAGCATCTACCACTTTCCAGGATCAGATTTTCTTCCTGCTCCATTGTCTTGCCCAAAATCAAGTTGTCGAGGTCAATCATTGCTCAGCTGCAGCAAGGAAAACAGATTATATTACCTGGTGGAACTAGGTTACCCCCAGGTATAGGCTGGGCCATTTTTTTCTTCCAGAGCTGGAAATTATCCATTACTGCATACCAAAAAGGAAATTGAAAGCAGTACATTTTTCCTTTGCTTCTGCTAAAACAGATGAATTGGTGTTTCAGCTCTGTGGAGAAATTCACAGGACCAATCAAAAAGCTGAAGTACAGCTTCTATATAATTAAATCGTAGGCAGTTATATTTTCCAGCAGCAGGTATGTTACTTGAAAAAAACCTCCATGCTGTGTATCTGAGCAGTTCCAATTAAGAAAGTTCTGCTTTGAGATCTCACAAGCCAAAACACACAGTATGGCATTGTGCCCTCAGCTATTAAACTGGAAATACAAACCACTTTTTTGTGGTTCAAATAATCTCCAGGAGATAGCTTTACTGGAAGTTTTAAGTCATATTCTTCACATCATATTCGTCTAAATTGATGATTTCCATGACCTTTTCATATAATTACAAGTGTTGTGTGTCCACTTTGATTAAATGGTTCCATACGCCATTATGTTGCAGTTGTTTTTAATGTTGCTGAAGTAATTAGGTGCTCTCTTCTAGCTCTTCTCACAGGAGACCATGGAGGACACACTGATTTCTTAAAATCAGTATCTACTTCTGTATTGCATTACATTATCTGGTATTTTCACTCAGCTGATGTGATAAATTGGTTCATAAATTTCATGGATGATAAGAAAGAACTGATCATACTCACAGACAGAAATTTATAAGAAGACCGTTAAGAACAGTAAGCTGTACGCTTCTGTGCTTGGGTTTCCTTGCCATGTAATATTACAAATGAATGGCATACTTTAACGACTTGCAAATTAAAATTTAATGGACTTTCCATTGCCGCCTACTGTCTGTGCTTTATTGGAACTCAAGGTAGAAAGCCTCTATTTTTGTTTAATTTGGCTGTCTTGTTGGATGTTTTCCATTCAGTTAAGTGACCTAGAACATGTATTTGCCGACATTGCTGATAATAATATCGATAAAACCAGAAGCACAGATCCTCCAATTCTTTCCTTATATTTGCTATGGTTGTTGTTCTCAGCTACCTTTTCCCCTCATCTACAGTCCTATCCTTAATTCTTCACAGCCAACAGAAGTTATATCTCCCCGTAAAATGGTGAGACAAGTGCTTTAAAACCCCCCAACACAACAGAGTGGGTGCAGTGCATGTGATTAGGTTAGCCTGGAAAGTATTAATAGTAATTGCATTACTAATTTCATTAGCCCTTGTGTTATCATTATGTATTAATTATTACAGTTATGCCATTGAGTGCTAATATCAAACGCTGACAGTACCAATTCCCTGAATGCATCTTGTGGTTGCTGAATGTGATCACTGCGCAACAGACTGCTGCTTTTTGACAGCTGCAAGGCAAATAAAGCTGCTGTCTGTGTTTAGCAAGCACCATACACCATCAAAATCTTTCCTACATAAATTTGGTACGGAATTTAGAACTCAAAGCAGAGAGAAAACCAAGCAGTCAAATCAAAGCACGGAGTCTGTTTGCTGCCAGGACCAGGAACTGAATACAAGGCAGGAATCAAAGTCTCGATGCTCACTCTTCATTGGTTGAATGAGCCATACCACAGAAAAGAAAAAATCTCCACAGAGGACTAACCTGTCCATTACTGACCACTCTTCACTAGTGGGTGTCTCTGGATGGACAAGCCAGGCAGCAGCAAAGAACATCCCCATTGCCTCTGGCAAGAGAGGGGACAAGTGAACACAGGGCTGACAGCAGCCTCCTCACCACCAGCCTGGCAAGGAGTGAGGGGACAGCTGTGCCAGTCTGCTCCTTGAACTCCCCTATCCTCAAATCTAACTAGTGCAAAAACTTATTGTCCTTTTAGGCAAGCAATGCCAGATCCCTTCTGCCCACCCGACCAACATGGCAATGACCGGAGAGGGCTGACCGTCATGTGCTCTGGAGCCAGCGTGTGCAGCAAGGAAGCTGGCCTACATCATTGCTGGAAGTGTTGGGCAGATCTGAGTTTTCTGCTTTTAGCCTCTCATCCTTCACAACAAATTTGCTTTTCACATTTTTAACTTTTACTTGTTATGTCTTGCCTTTGGTTGTGCCTACACACAACATTTCTATGCCAGCTGGAGATGGAACATCCTGCTTTGTAGGGCTCAGCAGAAGTTCTTCTAGTTGTTTGGAAACTTCAGTCTGGCTTTCAAATTAAATCTATGTAAACCATATAAATCTGTGTACAGGCATTTAGACAGGGTTTACATGTGTCAAGCTTCTTTCATTGTGTACTTATGTGTCTGTGTAACCATGGAGCACTGGTCCTGGTGGTAGCCTGAGAGTTACTGCAGGAAGAGTAACCATTCTGAGTAATAAAGAATCATTTGCATTGAACCTGTATTATTTCCCAGACTATTTTAACAGTATACTACTATGACATTCTGCTTATCTTTCATTTTTTTACTTCTGACCTGAATACAATAAATATGGTTTTTCAAAACACAGCAAAAACACATTATGTCTGTCAGTCAGCCTGATCTGCAGCATCCATAGAAAGATGTTTTCCAGTCATAAAACAAACAGTAATTCATTCATTCCTTGCAAATCCCAGCAAACACTTTAGAGGCCTCTTTGTAATCCATTCACTGCTTTAATGACCCAGAATCCTCCAGAGAATGAAATAAATCCATATAATGTGTACTACCATTTGTGTCTGTATCCTTGATTTAACTGAAAGATATGTTTAAAAATCACACAGAAGCGGTACAGTTCTCTTTGGGTTGCATACATAAAAAGTAGCTCAGATAGATGGATTAATTCTGCAAAGGGCGCTCAGTTCTGCCACATTTCAATAAACTGCTCAACTTTAAGCACATGCTTAGATTTCATTGGCGTGAGTAGGACTTAACCACGTATTTAATTTTGAGCACACAACCAACTGCATTGCCTTGCTACTCAGAAAACTAACCTAGTTCAGAGTACTTAAGCGTGTATTTCTGTCCGTGTGACTTATCACTGGTTAACAGCTCCCAAGCTTCAGCTGCCTCGCAAACATCCGTGCTACATGCCACTAAAGTGAAACTGCTCAACACGAAGAGACTGAGATAATGCCTAAAACTCAATTCTATGTTATGGCTTTGATGAACGAAAGGGTCAGAAAACCTGCAAGGCACATTAGCCAGTCAGCAGGATGAGAGCCCTGATCACACATCCCCGTGCCACACAGAGGTACCACGGATGGCTAAGGTATCAGAAACCACATTAGTGCTGCACCCTGCCAGGGTTGGTACACCATGAGCCTCCCTGTCCTGGTTTGAGCCCAGCCCTAACCCTTGATGCTCCCCAAGGTGACACCAGTCCCAGCAGAAATCTAGGACTAAATGTCAGCCTAAATGTACACCCTCCAGGGCCATAACCAGTTAGTTTAGGACTACCCTGGACATGTCTCCAAGGCACATCATTGTGTCATGGCAGCTTACTGTTAAACATACCCTTTTGAGTTGAAATCTTATACAGAGATCCTACGTACGGTAAACCGCTCAGTCATCTTTTCTCAGACCAAACTGTTCTGCTTGGATCTCTGCCCTGACAAGCACCAAATCACAGAGATTTGGAAAACCACGGGTTTGAGGATGGCAGAATGTCAATGCTTTTCCAGTTAAGAGCAAGCACATTTATGAGTCTGGCACATTGAACTGGAGAATTTGGCTTTAACAAAGCAGCTTATATCAAGACAAGTAAAACAACTAAACGAAACAAAACAAAACAAGATGTAACCCCTCTGTGTGCCTCTTTTCTTCTATGAGTAGGGATCAAGTACTTGCAGTACTTGCACTCCTTCAAGGGTTCCCGTGCTTTTGGTATGCAGGAGAAGTCACATTGTGCTACCCTTTCTAAGGATAAGCTAAGGAAACCTTCTGCTTGTGGCTCTGATAATGCAGGATCTCACTCAGAAAAGCTGCAGCTAAAATTACATTTACTGTTCTTTCTGTATTCTTCCCAGCAGGCATTTATTCCTGAAAATGTCTCAACCTCTCCAGTGAGTGAGGATGCCATCCCATTTTCCAGCATCTCCTTTCCTGCAGCAAGCATCTTTCCAATGCCTTGAAGGATGAGCCTGCAGATCCCAAGGGGCAGTAGCCGGAACAGCGATGTGCCAACGTGCAGCAGTGGGGTACTTCAGCCTTTCTATCTCCAGTCTCCTAGGGTTTGTCACTGAATTATGTACCTCTGCGCTGGAGTGGCTCCTAGGAGTGTCAAAACTTCCCCAGAGCACAGCACAGCTCAAGCACCTCTGCCTTTGACAGACTTTGAATACAAAACCCCCTCAAGCCTCCCGATGTACGGGCATGGCACTTCACCCTACTGGGGATTAACAACACTGACAAAGAACAAGTCTTTCTCCAGAGCGAGCAAGAGGATTGTTTCATGTATTCTGGATCAAATGGTACAGTAACAATACCACAGGAACTGGCAAGGAACTAGTGAGGAAAAGTCCATTAATTTAACATCTGAATGATCACTGCCTAACACTACATAAATGTAATAAATCACTTCACTTAATCTTGAACAGAAATGACTGTTCTGAAAAGAGCCTTTTGTTCAAGGCCCAGTGGTTTTGAGATGTGAATAAAGGACTAATAAAAAAGGAGGAGGCTGGGAGAAATTTCTTTTTAAATGGGAGTTTTGCTTTGACCCTCCGAGAATGGCAGTCTGGTGAAATATCTGAAGTTTTTGTTGTTTATTGAGCAATAAACTACAGTGAGACTTGAGTCTGTGGTGTCTCAGAGAAATTGTTAAGTCTGGAAATCACATGGCTGAGTGACTGGCATGGCAGAAATATTTGGCACTGCAATCAACTCGCAAGACAAATGAGCAAGAAAGAAGAATTTCTTACACAAGTGTAACCCAATTAATGTCAACAAAAACTTGTAAAATTTATGGTTCAATTTGTCTCGGGGAAAGTGCAGAACTGACCCTTTCCTGTACCTCTGGGCAAGTTCATTAGCAAATTCACTGGTGTCTTGTTAACTCTATGGTCCAGTCATACAGTCAGGGACAAGTTCACAATCCTACATCCCTACAAGTCAAGGTTAGAGGTGAAGTGTCATAAAGCTGTTAAAAACATACGACCTCTTGGGTCAAGTGCATGCCTCCAGAGATGCATACAGAACCAACTAAAACCAAAGGCTGGTCTGGAGAACTAAGGGTGACAAAGACCATGGTCCAAAGCCTGCTGAAGTCCACAGAAAGTATGACTTGTCTCAGCAGCATTCGAATCACTGTCCAATTCAGGTGCTTTGTTTTGCATGCAGGCAGGGCGGACAACAAGCAGAACCTCCAGAGAGCACCCAAAAAGACCTCAGTCCTTTTTGCTGCCACGTGAATTTTTTCCTCTCAAAGTGCCTGTCTGTACCCCTGCTTGTTGAGCTCAGCAGCAAGCACCTGCCTACTTCCCTCCTAACAGAAAAAAATCTGCATAAGGGCTTCAGTAATGTGTCAAGTTGGGAAGAGAGACAAACCTCATCATCGTGACATCAAACTGAATGCAAGTGGTCACACTGAAAATAACAGAAAGGAAATAATGAAAGCTGGTTTTGACCTTTCAGCAGCTCATCCTCCTTTTGGGGCAGCTTGCTACTGCCAGATCTTTTTGTCACATTAGAATGCTTTATTTCTTGGCCATTCTAGCCCATTTCTTGGGCTGCTTTATGTGCTTATTTAAACCAGTTGATGGCCAAATATCTCATTTAATGTTTTATGCTGTTTGTATGACACTTAAGTCACTGTGTAGTTTTGGTTACGTTTGGACAATCTCATCTAAGATGCAAAATTGGGTTAATGAACAAGAAGTTTTCTGAGACCCAAGAGGCATACTTTCTCAGGAATGGCTTTCTGAAGATGTTGTGAATTTTTCACTTGGAGAAAAAAAAAAAAAAAGATTTCTAAAGAGGAATTTGAACACAGATTTATTCTTCTCTTCATACAAAGGTTGCTAAGGGTCAAATGGAGAAAATCCCTTAACAAAAATAATAGAGGTAAATAACCCAGCATTTCCACATCACTTCCCCTGTTTAACTTTTCGTCTACTGCAAGACTTCTGGCTGCGCAATAGTTTGACTTGTTCAATTTGAGAAAGACATTTTTTTCCTAAAGTGTAATTACTGGCACAGGTTATATTTGATCTCTTTTCACATAAAGTTTTATGGGCTTTATTTTAATTGTCCCTGCTAGGTTGATTAGGTTTATTCATTTCTTCCCAGTTTTAGAAGCGTGCTTGAAGGATTGGACTCAGGCTTTGATTCTCAAAACTGTGTTTCACACAGTTGCACCTATAGAATCTTTCTACTTGCTTTTCCACTCAACTAAATTGCATATGCATTATTAACATATTTCCAGTTCATTCTTTTCTACAAGGGGTAAGTTATGCCTCAAGCTGTAGTCCCAAAAGCAAGTACAGCTAGAAGACCTGTGGAGTCAGGGGAGCTCTGCTAAGACCCATCTATTTTACATTTAAGATCTTCAGACACTTCTGTAGCCTTTACCAAAGTTGTTCAGCATTCTCTCTCAAATACAGCTGATTTGAATGACATTAGAAGACATTCTAAATTGCTACATTTAGAAAACAAGGAAGTGAATGAAATATCAGATGTGCGTAATCACAAGAGATTCTCAGTTTAAGGTGAGAGTTTCAATCCTTCACTACCTTACTTCTGGATCACTCTGCCAATAAGCATCAGCCCTCCCTGGGATGATTTACCTGAGGGGACAAGGGCCCAATCACAAATCCGTTAAAGGCAGTGAAGAATCTTATCAAAATATCTGTAATAACATCCTGACATCCTTGTTCAGGAAAGCATAAATTTTCTAGAAAGCCCTCAGAGTACATCTGTAGCCCAATGAGGGCAGGTGCTTTGGGAAGAGCTCAGTGTCACCCCACCAAACTGCCTCCCCAGGAGGAAGAAACAACAATCAAGTAGGTTTGAGAACACGTGTGCTTTTCCTGAGGAATGGTTCATGAAACAGCAATTTGCTTCACCAAAAGACAAGAGCCAAAGAATTACTTATTTCCTGACAAGAATTAGCAATCCCTTCCTCTGAATTACGTTACTTCAAGGTCGGGGATGGATAACATTCACAAGGACATGACAGTTTTAAGATCCACTTTATTATTCTTGCCACTTTATTAGAGCTAGAATAAGGGAGCTGGATATCATTAGTAAGGGGAATATTTGTATATATCTGCCTGCCAGAGTACTCCCTTACAGACCTGGCAAGTTGCAAGGTGTCAGACTTTGAAAATCTATTACATGCAAGCTTCAGAGTTATTTTTAGTACTTCAGACTTATGCAAGATTTATGCTTCCTGTTTTTCCTCAGACCTGTAGTGTTGGCTCAAACTAGTGCCCGGAGTCAGAAAGCAGATGCATGCTGTCAGTCATGTGAACAGCCTCATGGAAGTTGTTGGTACCACTGGGAGGGCTGCTGGGTTGCAATCTGAATCATCTGGCTTCACAAACATATTGACTTGAAGACGCGCTTTTGAAAAACATGTGATCTCCTGCAAGATTCAAATTCTGCATAACCGGCAACGCTGTGTAAGAAAGACTAGTTTCACAACTCCTTCAGGACAACCTGCACCACACCCCTGTGGCCTTACTCTTACAAGCAATGATGCCATCTCAGACTCATGTTGTAAAATCCTTATGCCTATCATGGTGGATTCACCGTGTGTCTGACTCAACAACCTGTTAAATACCAGTACAAGGACTCAGACAGACCTACACGGCAACCAGGCTGCATTTCTAGTTAGAAAATGGGGGAGTGCTTTTATAAACATCAGCAAGTTTCTGTGCGGCAGATGGTTTACATCATGGTACCATCAGAGGTTTATGGTAAAATCCTGCACTTTGTTTCATATACCATACTTCATGTGACAGAGTAAAAAAAAAATGGG
>NW_010395894.1:49656-54769 GCF_000710305.1 Buceros rhinoceros silvestris
TGTAGAGAAGAAAAAAAAAAAAAAGGGGGGGGGGGGGGATCATTTAAGTTCTTTTTCACCCTGAGTCAGAGTTAAGCCCTTGTAGGGGAAGAACAGTAACACACTGTGGACTGAATGACCACAGTTCTGTAGTTGTTAAAACCAAACTGCAGTTCCCCCGAACGCGCTTCAGACAGAAGTCATAAAATACTGCATGATGTTATTTGTTTATTGTAAATTGCCAGGGAAAATAGGTTCACCTTTGGGCATTTTTAAAGGTAAGGAACCATAAGGTGTGAAAGCATGCTGTCAGAAGCCTCATTAAGACATTATTTACTAGTTCAAAATGAATTTACATTGATCTTTTGAAACTATTGCTAACCACAAATGCATTAAAACTAAACAGTCTTCATTTACTGAGAAATAAATGTGTCAGCATAACCTTGACTTTTGTCCAATGCTGTTCTGGCTTTTAATTCACAGGAACTCAGTGTTAAGCAGTTTATTGCTTGTTGTGCTAAAACACGCTAATTTAATTGCTAATATATTTCCTTCCTGCAATCATTTTCAAAATTGTTATCTCGAGAAAATATATATTTTTAAAGGATCTCCTTCAAAATTGTATCTCTGCTGGGACATAGTCACTGAAATGGTTTTCTGTCTCATATTTGATATTGCTTGAAAGAGTTTTAACAGAAGAGGCAGGTAAAACATTGAAACAAATCTGACTGTTCATCTCAAATATAAGAAGCTTTGGAGTTTTGTAATGTATATTTGCACTCTTTAACATTTAAATCAGTAATTTAACGTTTACATTGAAGAAGATGACAACTTTGTCAATGCTTCCAGACCACTTTCTAAAAAATAGGTAATTTTTATTTGATAACTTTATAACACACGCTTAAAATACCACTGTGCACGCCTGATTCGAAGCCTAACACAGCCTACAGATTCACGTCACAGTGGCCTTTGGACTAAGTTTCTGTTGCAACCAAAAATCAAAGTCAAGAGGACAAAGAGGAATTCTGTGTTTGGTTCCTGCCAGTACCTGGGATGAGTTTGTCATTAGCCCCTCTTCTCAGGGATGCTGACTGAGAAAAAATAGTAAATTCAAATGTGGCTTTTCCTTTCCTAGCCCAGTGACAGCAAGTGCTCAGAGGAAGAACTGAGTTCTCTAATTTTAATCAAGACTTCAGTAGACTCATCCTTCTCCTTCGTTGTTGTAAGGTAAAAATAATCCATTTTCAGCTGCTGCTCTATCCTTCTTTTCCCAGTTGAGTCTGTTTTGTTCCTATTTGTTACTACGGGAGCTCTGAAAGCTACAAACCCCTGTTGCACAGTGCAGAGAAAATCCATGCTGCTAGGGTACTGCCTGGCAGGAAAAACTGCTCCATGAGACCAGCCTGGAGCTGGAGTTGCCTCTTCACAGGGCAATCTGATTCCGTGCCGTTGAGGAAAGACCTGGCTGAGCTGAAGCAGGCTATTCAGAGTTGTACCTGCCAACTGGGTGCTCTCAAAATTGCAAACAGACCTACTCACCGTGCTTTGGAAAGTCATGCCTTCAATCCCTACGCTCTACGCAGACTTAAAGAAGCCTTTTTGCAAAGAAGAGTAAGGACACTGGCTTAGCACAAGCTAGGGTGGTGCATGTACAGCTGAAGACCCAGAATTACACAGCAACTGATTTGAGTCCAGGCACCTAAGTCTCTT
This sequence comes from Buceros rhinoceros silvestris, assembly GCF_000710305.1. Lineage (NCBI taxonomy): Eukaryota > Metazoa > Chordata > Aves > Bucerotiformes > Bucerotidae > Buceros > Buceros rhinoceros. Next base: position 51,346 of record NW_010395894.1, read on the forward strand.
GAAACCAACTCTTCATTTTAAGTTGTGAGTGACAAAAACTCAACATCCGAAGGTGACACCATGAAAGCAGCCTGTATTGCCTAGTCCCCACAGGTAGGCCTGGTGTGTTTGGTTCATATCCGAATGAAGGCATACAGCACGTGGCAGACTTCCTGCGTTAGCACTGTTCTGGTGTTAAAATGGGAAATGTATATTGGGACATACAGTGGAGTGTGCATGACAATGAAATAGATTTTCTGCTCAGTCTCAGCTGAAATAGAAGAGCCAGGCTGGGGCACAGTGTGTAGAAAGATCCGGAGAAGAATAACGTTGAGAAGAGATCTCATGTTGAGAATTATCATCTCAAGATCATGGGGAAAAACGAGAAGAGTAAATTGTTACTCTGGAGGAGGCAACTGTTAGAAGACACAATAATTGTCTTTATGGTCATAAGAGGGCTGTTGAAAAAAGAAAAGCCGATAATCTCTTACGCTTTTTGTCACAGTACAGAGAAAAATAATCACAGAAGGAAAGATGGCTGATGGGCACTATTAGCCAGAAGCAGGAGACCAGGCTGCCAGGAGAAGCTGGGAAATCTTGTCAGGTTGAGATGGTCTCTCAGTAAACAGCCTTGGCACAGTTTCTCTTCCTCCAGCCTGAAGAGTGGGTTAGATGGCTTCCCTAGGGACCTCCCAACCACATCTTCCTGTCCCCCGTCTTCACTTCATGAAACTGAAGGTATGGCTTTATGGCCAAATTCCTCCATCAAGCAGCCTGTTTGCTGTCAATCTTTGCATTTAGTGTTTGTCATAAGATCACTGTAATCATTTCTTTTTTTTTCTGAAGTGAACATGTAATGATCACGCACCCTGTAGCTGGAGAGGTATTCCCGAGAAGGGCTGCCACCTAAGAGGTTTCTCTTGCTCTTCTTCCTGCCTGGAGAGACATGGCCTCATGGAGCCAGCACCTGGTGGGGCCAGACTGGGAGATGGAGAAGCTGACCCGGTGGAGGCAGAGGGGCAGTGGGCAGGCTGGCACAGCCAGCTCCTCCAGACCAAGCCCTCCGTGTGCAGAAACGAGCTCTGCTCCACGGGACCAGAGCAGAGAGATAGGCTATTTAAATATCCTTCTAAACCCCTATGACTCCTCAGTTTCTACTCAACTTACAAGGTGTTTTCTGAGTCTGACTGGTGTTGGACACATTCTTAAGGCATCAAAACATTGTTTTATCAAGATACAGTTATTTTCACAATTAATACATGTAATTAAAATGTCTATGGAAAATCTCCATAGTGCCTCAGACTGTATTCAAACTTCTTCATTCTTTCCTCTAGATATTGATGCTACGACTCCCTCTCCAAAACTATAAATTATATGTTTGCTTATTGTTAATGTTAATTTACACTCCAGCGCTCCCAAAGTCCCTCAGAAGCTTGTGATTGCAGGTGTGAATACAAACTTCGCATTACTCAGGGTCATGGAGCACACAGGGATAACTCTCATTGGAAATTACATTTTGCCCAATTAAGAGATCATCATGGGTTATGGGCCCCAGGATTTTTGCATGTTTGGAAGCAGAGAAGGAAACACTTGTGAGAGTTGCCAAGGGAATTATATAAATTCTTGAAACCTGAGAATTAATAAAGTTCTAGATGATGACTAAAAGTTATCTTATTTATTCCAATGCTGACCCTTCATTTCTATTGGACAAAAGCATAAAGTATATTCTCTTAGCTTTGGTATGTCACCAAGTTTAAGAGAGAGAAGGTTTCTGATTAGTGGAAATAGTCTATATTAGTCTTTTATAATTCCTTGCTCTGGTCAGGACAGCCTCGCGTCACTGGCCGTATCCAGGCTCTTCAATGTGCTACAATCAGATCTGTGTCCGGAAAGGCAGTCCAGCAGTTAAAGGCTGTTCTGTGCAGGTCTCCAGATATCTAGGACACCAATTACTTGTATGGTGTGGGTCGTTGGCTTGTGGGGGTCTAGCTCTTCTTTCATATTTCTCCTGATTGCTGTATATTATAGGTCCTGTTAAAGTCGACAGTACAGAGAAGAGTCCAGCAAGAAGAGATCAGCGTATCCTGCAAAAATAATTATAGGGGGAAAAAAATTAAAAATACTAGAGTAATATTCTGTACTACAGATCTACAAGGTGGCTCCTCCTTTTAACAAGAGGTGGCCATTTAGGATCAGTTGATCTGCCGGTGCACTACATAATAATAAACCAGAAATATTCACCCTTGCCTAGCCCTCGCGTCGGTTAACCACGCCTCTTCCTTCACTCCAACCCCCCTTCTCTTTCCATTTTCCATCTCAGCTGTACCCAGCAGCATTATCTTTATAACTCTAAATCACAGAAAAATACTTTACAGCTGTCAGAGAAGTGCTAAAAATCTTCACTCGTTAGCATACAGTCATTCAATTAAGAGAATAAATAGTGACCCAGAGGTTGATCAGAACTGGCTTCACATCCCACATTTTCACAATTTCAGATGGAAGTAATAGAGGAAATGCTGTGTATAGAATGCTCACATATGCCCTGCTAATGGTAGAAATGCTTAAGTATCATCTGCACAGAGCTAATATAAACCAAAGTGGTTTATTACCACCATTTTGTGATTTATGACTCACATTATGACTTTATTTTGAAATGGTTTTATTAAAAATTAATGTGTGGTAAAGGAAGAATGCACAACAAGTTACAGCAATCAGGTTCTATTGGAGGCAAGGCCACTCAGTGATTTATTCCTTATAATCCACTGAAACACGGATTTCTATGCTGTATCTATTCAGATGCTGCAAGATGCAGTGTATTGTGCTGGAACGCCCCAGGTGAGGCAGTCCTGCTGTCGTATCCAGCAGCCGGTGCTGCACACCACCTTGAGGCTTGGGGGTTTTTAAGATCTGAGTAGTTTATAACAAAATCTGAATAATTTATAACCAACGGTCTCAGCGTTCATTAGTGTTCTTTTGTAACAGAATAGGGTTTTTTTGATAATGCTTCATTCCTTTAATGTCTTGTGAAAATTCAAGGAACCAGCTATTGCAGAGCTTAGTGGAAAGATCAACTTTCACTTTTATCGGGTATGTAATGGAGGAGAAGTATTATAAGTATTAATATTTTTTTTTTCTCTCAGCTATGCACAGCATTAGCATGGAGACAGAAAAGGACCAGCCAGGAGACAAGTTAACAATCCCAAGGAATTGCTTTCTCTGCCGGGCTCTGGGAGGATACTCTCCCTGAGTATCGCCTTGCCAGGATCATTCACGGGGACAAGGTCCCACCTGTCCACCTGCAGAAGTATCTCCTGCACCCCATTCTGACCTCCTCCCTGGGGAAATTATGCTTGGCTACTTCCATGGCACTCTTCCCGTCATCAGCATCATTAAGTGACTCACCATCACTTCATAAATTAATAGGCCCACATGGGAAAATGGAGGG
>NW_010395894.1:54863-60774 GCF_000710305.1 Buceros rhinoceros silvestris
GGGAAAGAGAAGTTGATGAGAGCAGTAAAGAGCATCAACAGCTGAGAGAATTTAGCCCAGGAGGCCTGGTGTGCACAAATATTGTCCCTTTTCAGGGGCTGCAGTGTGATCTATCTGGCTTTGACAAGTTATACCTTCCAAGAGGTTCAGTCTACTCTAAGCCAAATGTATAGACACAGATGCAGTTTTAAAAGCAGGTGTTTAAATAATATGCAAGTGATAAGAATACACAGTTCCTCCTCATTTCTGAATTTTACTTCTGTAGATTGACACAGGAATATGTTTGTGAAATAGTATTTTTCTTTTGGTGATACAGATGATGTCCACTTCGAGTATCTTTACAGAGACTTTTTTGTACTAATAATGCCTCATTAGTTGAAAAGTTAGGATCTAGGTTTAAAGTAAAGGAAATCAGTATAAGCTCTGGATTTGAATGCAAAAATTTTCATGGAATTAGATGCTTCTTTTTGTTTGGTTTTGAGTTCATTATTAAATGCTGCAAGGGTCATATGCAATATCCAGAGATTCAGCCAGGGGTCAGACTCCAGATACCTTTTTATTTCAGGAGCTTGTTTGCCTAATTTAAACACATTCAGAACTTCTTTCTTGGTTTGGACTATAAAGCAGGAAAAGTTTCACTGAATTAAGGCCATTATACTCCTGGTAAGAATACGCCCTTTGGGATTTAACATATAGTCTTTATGTAGACTGACTTCAATGCTGCAGGTAATTTAACGTCCCCGGTTGTCTTTCATTATTCAACTGGATACTCCAATAAACATCGTGTTCAGAATAACTACACTGTCTGAAGGGATTTATTTCTAGAGGCTGTTTCTGAAATTATTAAAATTTCCTTCTGAAGTCCGCATCTTTCAAACGAACTATCTCCTCTATTGATACCTGAATAATCAGTCTGGTTATCATGTATAGGCAAATGCTTTCCAACTAGAGTACATGAGGTAATGGGGGGTGGTGGGGGTGGTGTGTGCATCTGTAATATTTCCTCTATTACATTTTGAAACTCAGATTTTCACAAAGAAAATCAAAAGCAACCTGCTGGAGAGCGGTTTACCACTGGTACTTCCACTGACATGTTCAAGGAGTGCTGAGGAAAACTGGCACTTCAGTGGAACATCTTATCAGACTTCATCTTTTGGGAAATAAAGTACTTCATGTTTTGTCTCTGCACATGCTTAATTTGATAGGGCACCGGTCTCCCATGATGCTGTGATCATACATACATGCAAAGCTGTGTACAAAAGCTCTGCCTCCCCGGGCAGAACTCAGGACCCTGGATTTTACCCCACTCTCTCTGCTTGCCTGGGAGAGATATGAGGGACAGCCAGCACCTCCCAGACAGGCTCCCCGCTCAGCGATCCTACCCGCCCGCAGTGGGGCTGAGGCAGGTCCTGCATCTGAGCGCACCTCCGAGGAGCTAACCCAGACTCCCCCTCGCTCCTCCAAGCGCAGGAACCTGGGTCTGGGCAACACGCTTCCCAACCCCAGGGGCAGAAAGGCTGCAGCACTGTGCCTGCCAAGCCAGAAGTCTCGGCTCGGACCCGAGGCAGAGGGTTGTTTATCACTGGCCAGCATCCTCCTGCCAAGTGGGCGGTGGCAGGCGGTTGGCACCACATTTCCAGGTCTAATTCCAGAGTACTTTAGTGCTCATAGGAAATTCTTCATAACATTCCCTTTGCTCTAATATTCAATTAGCTTTCAAACGAGTGAAGAGCGTGGATGAGCTGAGATGGCCATTTTACCAAGTACTGTACCATCGCAAAGAGTTCACAGACAGCTGTTTCAAAGTAATTGAAGTCATAATGCGCAGAAAAATGACTTTTCTAATGGTTGCCTTGAAGATTTATTTTTTTTAATGTAATTAAAAAGTAGATTTAGAAATATGCTTGGCAACCCAAAAGATTAAATATTAATATGGTGCATAATTAATAAATGATACATCTCTTGATTACTAATGGGTTATTGACTCTAAAAGCCTAACATTATGGAATATTAGGGCAAACAAAGGCTTTGGGGGAATATTTCTAAGTTTCCAGGATGAAGCTGCATCTTTGTCTTTTTAAAAGTTGTACACCTCTTTCAGCACCCTCCAAACCGCTGAAAAATAGCATTAGACTGAAAGCCATATTCTTACCATTTATTCTTTGCTCGAGTCCCACACTGCAGGTTATTCTTTCAATGAAAATTCTGCCTAAAAAGGTATTTCATCTTAGAATAGAAATTTATCACATTGCTATTTTTGTTATCACTTTAGTCCTTTCAAAAATACCTACTAGCTACCTACTAGCTAAATATATGGCAGAATATGTATCACGGTGTTAATTAATAACTGATAGTAAGTATCTAGATCTAGCTTGCTCCAGAGCATGGCCACAGTCTTTTAAAATTATCAGGTCTTGACAAATTATCAGAAATGAAGGTCATAGTGAACTAGTTGATGTATTTTTTTAAGGAAATTTGAACTACTTCCATATAGATGTGATAGGATTAATGAAACGGACCAGAACAGAGGCTTCATTCAGCAGGTTGCATCAACTTTCATGCTGCAAAGGCGTTGTAGTGTCTAAACTAAAAATGTTTGTACTCTTGTGTTAGAAACACACAAAACTAAACCTGTTTCTAATGACTGTATGATTTGCTTTCAGAATTGTGTGGAGTAAAAGAAGACAACTTCTAGAGGTGTTTGATATATTACATCAAAATTCTACCGTGTACAGCAATGTACAATACACAGCAAGAATACTTATTTCTGAGTGTGTGAAACATCCCACGTACATACTTACAGAGAGACTTCATATGAACCGAATCTTACTTTGGGTAATTTTGTTTGGCTTTCGTAATAATCCCTTGCAGAATACGGAATAAGTAAAATGCTACATTTTTTTAAGTCTCTATTTTAATAAGAGGTCCTCAGATCAATGTTTTAACATTGGCTAGTTAACATTAAAGCTGAATCCTGTTGATGAATCTCGCTGAGACACCAGCAGAAAACCATAATGACTGCATGAGGGATCACTTTCTAATTTTTCTGGGTGAAACAACTATTTTAGTTAACAGGGGATGCTACAAGACAAATCACAAGCAATTCTGAGTGTTTCTGGGGTAAAACATTTTTTAACTCCTCAGTTCATTTAGCTTATCTCTCTGCTTTTAAGTCTTGGAATGGCAAACTGGTACAGACTAGTCACAGCTATCAGGCAAGCCGCAGTTCTAACTTTACAGCACAAATTCAGCGAAAAATACAGCAGTTTTGCTGTCCTACAATACTTTTTTTTTTCCGTTTTTTCCTTTTGGTAATTAATTCTGACTAATTTGCTCTGCTTTGAGCCAAGATGCTCTTATCTCTTCCAAGGATGACAGGGATGAGGAATTCCAATCTCTGTCCCAACAGTATTTGATCTATTAAGTTATAGAAAGGGCAGTATATTATTAAACCATTATGTTGAACAGCTGCTTTTTATGCTGAAGAAGAGCTTTGAGGGAGCTGCATTTGGAATGGCTTCTGCTTTTCTACCATAGGTGGAAAGCTCAGAGCGGTGAATTGGCCCTCACTCCCAAGCTGGCAGAACAGAAGAACTTCCTACCTCAAGGGAGGGGTCTGGCCATTCTTTTTTATCATTCTCTCAGCATCCTAGCCACAAAACGGCACAGCCTGTTGCTGCTCTGGTAAGACCACTGTCCTCCAGCCCTTCACCAAGGCAGCAGCATTGCCAGAGAAGATCAGTCAAATAGCAAACGGTGTGAGCAGAGAAGGGCAGGTTAGGTAGAAAAATGTTGCAAATGTAATAATAAGGAAATGATCCCTTGAAACTCTTAGAGTATATAACAATAAAACAAAACAAGCATGTGCTGGAAATTAAATCTCCCAGCCGTATTGATTGCTAATGGCCTTTTTTAAATTTCGACCTTATTTACTATGTAGAGATAAGAGCTGACTCTGAGCACTTTGTCTGATTCAGAACCTCATATAAGAAATCTAAAGATCACTCAAATTAAGAGGAGATGACTAACTACTCCCCTGGGTTATACAGAAGAATATTTTATTTGCCCCCATTAGAGCAAAAGAATAGCACAGAACAGATTCTGTCCAATCAGAGATACCATTCAACAAAAAGTGTCATCTGCTTCTGGTTTTCTTAAGGAGCATGGAAAAATGTCTGTTTCCATTAGCACTACACTTTCCTCTGTTGGCTTTTCTCATGTTTTGTTGTCGTTGTTCTGCAAAATCTAGACCGGTGAGGAAAAAAAAAATCTCTTTAAATGTAAAATAACCTTTTCCATGTTACCTGTTCTAAAAGATAATAATGTATTTATTCACATTTGAACAAAGCAAGTTTCTGGGAGAATGGGAGTGTCCTGAATTATAAGACATAAATAAATACTTGAGCAATAGTGTACAAAATATCTTCTCTCTTTCTAAACAGGCTACTTATTTTCTCTAAGATCAATGGGACTGAAATCACAGTAGAAGGTACTGACAGAATATTTGAGTAACCAGCACTGATTGAAGGCTCTTATTAACTATATTTTAGTTTTATATTCCCTGTGTGACTTGGCATCACAAATATAGCTGTCATAGGCAGCAATGGAGCAAGAAGTGGCTGTTTTTTCATTATTTTGAACTTTCCCAGCAGGATTCACCACTCTGGCTTTTTTGAGCAACTTGTGGTTTGGAGCATGCAGGCAGTATGCATTATGTACTAGCTTGCATATTTCTACCTTAAATAGGTGGTGTAACTCTGAGACTGAGTAGACCTGTTTGCAAAACATGAGTCACTCCAAACCTCAGCATGAAACCTCAAACCAAACTCTATACTTTAAGACTTGGTTCAGAAAGTACTTCTGTCTCCTATCTCTGTAGAGAATAGGGTTTGTGGAAGGAGGCCAGCACCTTGGTACAGGGTAAAAAAAAAAAAAAAAAAAGACATTTTTTCTTCCTGCAGGCTGACAGAACATCACTCAAAAGCAGACCGAAAAAGAAAAAAACCCCACTCTTCCAGAAGACACCAGCTGTCAGCATATAATTGCTGAAGGACCGGAGGAAAGACCTCAAAATCAAAAGATAATTACATCCAGAAAATTTTATCTAATGGGAGCTGTCAAACTTTCTATCCTGAATCACATGCATTTTCTAGACCTAGAGAGACAAAAAGATTTGGGCAGATCAAGGTCATGCCATACCTCTCCTTCCCCTCTGCCACGACTCTCCTTCCCAAACCACATCCACCGGTTTGTCCAGGCACCAGAAACAGGGACACCCACTGCAACAGTTCATAGGATCTCAGCGAAAGCAAGCAATGTCTGCAGGCCTGGTACGGGCATGGAGAAGAGTCTACAGGTCCATCCCTGACAACCCGGGTGCGGGGTGAAAGAACCAGCCAAGAAGGTTGAAACCAATTCAAATCCTTCCGAAGTCAATGAGAGCTTTGTCGATGCCCTGAATGGGCTGGGGAGCTCAGGCTTGCTCCGTTTTACACAAGTGCTAAAACCCGGTGGTTTTTAAACCTTGCCACTGTTATTATGAAGTAAGGGAAAACTGACTGACCCCTATGTCTGGAAATAGCTTCAAGTATGTTCTGGAACAGATTGCAACCTTCTCGTGTATTGGTGGTCTCTCTGCTTAGCCATTTAGGTCATTAAATACTTTGCAATCAGAATCAACGCTCTTGTTCTTCAGTGTCTTGGTTATTTCAGAGGAATTGACAGCATCAAATCTTTTCAGTCGCTAGAAAATTCTCCCTAGATGTTTCAATGAAGGCTAAATCCTTTCTTCTAAAAAGTCTCACAACTAAGTATTTTCCACCACGTTGAGAGTTTCAAGAAAAGGAGAATATAATCCAACAGTGCTGTGCAATAAAGCCAGCAAGAATGAAAATTTGTCCAAGTTCCTTAA